>NC_059452.1:51622304-51864804 GCF_905237065.1 Salmo salar
TACCATCATAAGGCTAGAACAGACTGGTACCATCATAAGACTATTATAGAAGACTAGAAGAGACTGGTACCATCATAAGGCTATTATAGAAGACTAGAACAGACAAGTACCATCATAAGGCTATTATAGAAGACTAGAACAGACTGGTACCATCATAAGGCTATTATAGAAGACTAGAACAGACTGGTACCATCATAAGACTATTATAGAAGACTAGAGCAGACTGGTACCGTCATAAGACTATTATAGAAGACTAGAGCAGACTGGTACCATCATAAGACTATTATAGAAGACTAGAACAGACTGGTACCATCATAAGGCTAGAACAGACTGGTACCATCATAAGACTATTATAGAAGACTAGAACATACTGGTACCATCATGAGGCTAGGACAGACTGGTACCATCATAAGGCTATTATAGAACACTAGAACAGACTGGTACCATCATAAGGCTATTATAGAAGACTAGAACAGACTGGTACCATCATAAGGCTATTATAGAAGACTAGAACAGACTGGTACCATCATAAGACTAGAACAGACTGGTACCATCATAAGGCTATTATAGAAGACAAGAACAGAATGGTACCATCATAAGGCTAGTATAGAAGACTAGAACAGACAGGTACCATCATAAGGCTAGAACAGACTGGTACCATCATAAGACTAGAACAGACTGGTACCATCATAGGACTAGAACAGACTGGTACCATCATAAGGCTATTATAGAAGACTAGAACAGACTGGTACCATCATAAGACTAGTAGAGACTGGTACCATCATAAGACTAGAACAGACTGGTACCATCATAAGACTAGAACAGACTTGTACCATCATAAGGCTATTATAGAAGACTAGAACAGACTGGTACTATCATAAGACTAGAACAGACTGGTACCATCATAAGACTAGAACAGACTGGTACCATCATAAGACTAGAACAGACTGGTACCATCATAAGGCTATAATAGAAGACTAGAACAGACTGGTACCATCATAAGACTATTATAGAAGACTAGAACAGACTGGTACCATCATAAGGCTATTATAGAAGACTAGAACAGACTGGTACCATCATAAGACTATTATAGAAGACTAGAACAGACTTGTACCATCATAAGACTAGAACAGACTCGTACCACCATAAGACTAGAACAGACTGGTACCATCATAAGGCTATTATAGAAGACTAGAACAGACTGGTACCATCATAAGCCTACTATAGAAGACTAGAACAGACTGGTACCATCACAAGACTAGTAGAGACTGGTACCATCATAAGGCTATTATAGAAGACTAGAACAGACTGGTACCATCATAAGGCTAAAACAGACTGGTAACATCATAAGGCTAGTATAGAAGACTACAACAGACTGGTACCATCATAAGGCTATTATAGAAGACTAGAACAGACTGGTACCACCATAAGACTAGAACAGACTGGTACCATCATAAGGCTATTATAGAAGACTAGAACAGACTGGTACCATCATAAGACTAGTAGAGACTGGTACCATCATAAGACTAGAACAGACTGGTACCATCATAAGGCTATTATAGAAGACTAGAACAGACTGGTACCATCATAAGACTATTATAGAAGACTAGAACAGACTGGTACCATCATAAGGCTATTAAAGAAGACTGGAACAGACTGGTACCATCATAAGGCTATTATAGAAGACTAGTACAGACTGGTACCATCATAAGACTATTATAGAACACTAGAACAGACTGGTACCATCATAAGACTATTATAGAAGACTAGAACAGACTGGTACCATCATAAGGCTAGAACAGACTGGTACCATCATAAGGCTATTATAGAAGACTAGACCAGACTGGTACCATCATAAGGCTAGAACAGACTGGTACCATCATAAGGCTATTATAGAAGACTAGAACAGACTGGTACCATCATCAGAATAGTATAGAAGACAAGAACAGACTGGTACCAATCATAAGACTAGAACAGACTGGTACCATCATAAGACTATTATAGAAGACTAGAACAGACTGGTACCATCATAAGGCTAGTATAGAAGACAAGAACAGACTGGTACCATCATAAGACTATTATAGAAGACTAGGACAGACTGGTTCCATCACAAGGCTATTATAGAAGACTAGAACAGACTGGTACCATCATAAGGCTATTATAGAAGACTAGAACAGACTGGTACCATCATAAGACTATTATAGAAGACTAGAACAGACTGGTACCATCATAAGGCTAGAACAGACTGGTACCATCATAAGACTATTATAGAAGACTAGAACAGACTGGTACCATCATAAGGCTAGAACAGACTGGTACCATCATAAGGCTATTATAGAAGACTAGAAGAGACTGGTACCATCATAAGGCTAGAACAGACTGGTACCATCATAAGGCTATTATAGAAGACTAGAACAGACTGATACCATCATAAGGCTAGAACAGACTGGTACCATCATAAGGCTATTATAGAAGACTAGAACAGACTGGTACCATCATAAGACTATTATAGAAGACTAGAACAGACTGGTACCATCATAAAGCTATTATAGAAGACTAGAACAGACTGGTACCATCATAAGACTAGAACAGACTGGTACCATCATAAGGCTATTATAGAAGACTAGAACAGACTGATACCATCATAAGGCTATTATAGAAGACTAGAACAGACTGATACCATCATAAGGCTAGAACAGACTGGTACCATCATAAGGCTATTATAGAAGACTAGAACAGACTGATACCATCATAAGGCTAGAACAGACTGGTACCATCATAAGGCTATTATAGAAGACTAGAACAGACTGGTACCATCATAAGACTATAGAAGACTAGAACAGACTGGTACCATCATAAGGCTAGAACAGACTGGTACCATCATAAGACTATTATAGAAGACTAGAAGAGACTGGTACCATCATAAGGCTATTATAGAAGACTAGAACAGACAAGTACCATCATAAGGCTATTATAGAAGACTAGAACAGACTGGTACCATCATAAGGCTATTATAGAAGACTAGAACAGACTGGTACCATCATAAGACTATTATAGAAGACTAGAGCAGACTGGTACCGTCATAAGACTATTATAGAAGACTAGAGCAGACTGGTACCATCATAAGACTATTATAGAAGACTAGAACAGACTGGTACCATCATAAGGCTAGAACAGACTGGTACCATCATAAGACTATTATAGAAGACTAGAACATACTGGTACCATCATGAGGCTAGGACAGACTGGTACCATCATAAGGCTATTATAGAACACTAGAACAGACTGGTACCATCATAAGGCTATTATAGAAGACTAGAACAGACTGGTACCATCATAAGGCTATTATAGAAGACTAGAACAGACTGGTACCATCATAAGACTAGAACAGACTGGTACCATCATAAGGCTATTATAGAAGACAAGAACAGAATGGTACCATCATAAGGCTAGTATAGAAGACTAGAACAGACAGGTACCATCATAAGGCTAGAACAGACTGGTACCATCATAAGACTAGAACAGACTGGTACCATCATAGGACTAGAACAGACTGGTACCATCATAAGGCTATTATAGAAGACTAGAACAGACTGGTACCATCATAAGACTAGTAGAGACTGGTACCATCATAAGACTAGAACAGACTGGTACCATCATAAGACTAGAACAGACTTGTACCATCATAAGGCTATTATAGAAGACTAGAACAGACTGGTACTATCATAAGACTAGAACAGACTGGTACCATCATAAGACTAGAACAGACTGGTACCATCATAAGACTAGAACAGACTGGTACCATCATAAGGCTATTATAGAAGACTAGAACAGACTGGTACCATCATAAGACTATTATAGAAGACTAGAACAGACTTGTACCATCATAAGACTAGAACAGACTCGTACCACCATAAGACTAGAACAGACTGGTACCATCATAAGGCTATTATAGAAGACTAGAACAGACTGGTACCATCATAAGCCTACTATAGAAGACTAGAACAGACTGGTACCATCACAAGACTAGTAGAGACTGGTACCATCATAAGGCTATTATAGAAGACTAGAACAGACTGGTACCATCATAAGGCTAAAACAGACTGGTAACATCATAAGGCTAGTATAGAAGACTACAACAGACTGGTACCATCATAAGGCTATTATAGAAGACTAGAACAGACTGGTACCACCATAAGACTAGAACAGACTGGTACCATCATAAGGCTATTATAGAAGACTAGAACAGACTGGTACCATCATAAGACTAGTAGAGACTGGTACCATCATAAGACTAGAACAGACTGGTACCATCATAAGGCTATTATAGAAGACTAGAACAGACTGGTACCATCATAAGACTATTATAGAAGACTAGAACAGACTGGTACCATCATAAGGCTATTAAAGAAGACTGGAACAGACTGGTACCATCATAAGGCTATTATAGAAGACTAGTACAGACTGGTACCATCATAAGACTATTATAGAAGACTAGAACAGACTTGTACCATCATAAGACTAGAACAGACTGGTACCACCATAAGACTAGAACAGACTGGTACCATCATAAGGCTATTATAGAAGACTAGAACAGACTGGTACCATCATAAGGCTATTATAGAAGACTAGAACAGACTGGTACCATCATAAGACTATTATAGAAGACTAGAACAGACAAGTACCATCATAAGGCTAAAACAGACTGGTAACATCATAAGGCTAGTATAGAAGACTAGAACAGACTGGTACCACCATAAGACTAGAACAGACTGGTACCATCATAAGGCTATTATAGAAGACTAGAACAGACTGGTACCATCATCAGAATAGTATAGAAGACAAGAACAGACTGGTACCAATCATAAGACTAGAACAGACTGGTACCATCATAAGACTATTATAGAAGACTAGAACAGACTGGTACCATCATAAGGCTAGTATAGAAGACTAGAACAGACTGGTACCATCATAAGACTATTATAGAAGACTAGAAAAGACTGGTACCATCATAAGGCTAGAACAGACTGGTACCATCATAAGGCTATTATAGAAGACTAGAACAGACTGGTACCATCATAAGACTATTATAGAAGACTAGAACAGACTGGTACCATCATAAAGCTAGAACAGACTGGTACCATCATAAGGCTATTATAGAAGACTAGAACAGACTGGTACCACCATAAGACTAGAACAGACTGGTACCATCATAAGGCTATTATAGAAGACTAGAACAGACTGGTACCATCATAAGACTAGTAGAGACTGGTACCATCATAAGACTAGAACAGACTGGTACCATCATAAGGCTATTATAGAAGACTAGAACAGACTGGTACCATCATAAGACTATTATAGAAGACTAGAACAGACTGGTACCATCATAAGGCTATTAAAGAAGACTAGAACAGACTGGTACCATCATAAGGCTATTATAGAAGACTAGTACAGACTGGTACCATCATAAGACTATTATAGAAGACTAGAACAGACTTGTACCATCATAAGACTAGAACAGACTGGTACCACCATAAGACTAGAACAGACTGGTACCATCATAAGGCTATTATAGAAGACTAGAACAGACTGGTACCATCATAAGGCTATTATAGAAGACTAGAACAGACTGGTACCATCATAAGACTATTATAGAAGACTAGAACAGACAAGTACCATCATAAGGCTAAAACAGACTGGTAACATCATAAGGCTAGTATAGAAGACTAGAACAGACTGGTACCACCATAAGACTAGAACAGACTGGTACCATCATAAGGCTATTATAGAAGACTAGAACAGACTGGTACCATCATCAGAATAGTATAGAAGACAAGAACAGACTGGTACCAATCATAAGACTAGAACAGACTGGTACCATCATAAGACTATTATAGAAGACTAGAACAGACTGGTACCATCATAAGGCTAGTATAGAAGACTAGAACAGACTGGTACCATCATAAGACTATTATAGAAGACTAGAACAGACTGGTACCATCATAAGGCTATTATAGAAGACTAGAACAGACTGGTACCATCATAAGGCTAGAACAGACTGGTACCACCATAAGACTAGAACAGACTGGTACCATCATAAGGCTATTATAGAAGACTAGAACAGACTGGTACCATCATAAGACTAGAACAGACTGGTACCATCATAAGACTATTATAGAACACTAGAACAGACTGGTACCATCATAAGACTATTATAGAAGACTAGAACAGACTGGTACCATCATAAGGCTAGAACAGACTGGTACCATCATAAGGCTATTATAGAAGACTAGAACAGACTGATACCATCATAAGGCTAGAAACAGACTGGTACCATCATAAGGCTATTATAGAAGACTAGAACAGACTGATACCATCATAAGGCTAGAACAGACTGGTACCATCATAAGGCTATTATAGAAGACTAGAACAGACTGGTACCATCATAAGACTATTATAGAAGACTAGAACAGACTGGTACCATCATAAGACTATTATAGAAGACTAGAACAGACTGGTACCATCATAAAGCTAGAACATACTGGTATCATCATAAGACTATTATAGAAGACTAGAACAGACTTGTACCATCATAAGACTAGAACAGACTGGTACCACCATAAGACTAGAACAGACTGGTACCATCATAAGGCTATTATAGAAGACTAGAACAGACTGGTACCATCATAAGACTATTATAGAACACTAGAACAGACTGGTACCATCATAAGGCTAGAACAGACTGGTACCATCATAAGGCTGTTATAGAAGACTAGAACAGACTGGTACCATCATAAGGCTAGAACAGACTGGTACCATCATAAGGCTATTATAGAAGACTAGAACAGACTGATACCATCATAAGGCTAGAACAGACTGGTACCATCATAAGGCTATTATAGAAGACTAGAACAGACAAGTACCATCATAAGGCTAAAACAGACTGGTAACATCATAAGGCTAGTATAGAAGACTAGAACAGACTGGTACCACCATAAGACTAGAACAGACTGGTACCATCATAAGGCTATTATAGAAGACTAGAACAGACTGGTACCATCATCAGAATAGTATAGAAGACAAGAACAGACTGGTACCAATCATAAGACTAGAACAGACTGGTACCATCATAAGACTATTATAGAAGACTAGAACAGACTGGTACCATCATAAGGCTAGTATAGAAGACTAGAACAGACTGGTACCATCATAAGACTATTATAGAAGACTAGAACAGACTGGTACCATCATAAGGCTATTATAGAAGACTAGAACAGACTGGTACCATCATAAGGCTAGAACAGACTGGTACCACCATAAGACTAGAACAGACTGGTACCATCATAAGGCTATTATAGAAGACTAGAACAGACTGGTACCATCATAAGACTAGAACAGACTGGTACCATCATAAGACTATTATAGAACACTAGAACAGACTGGTACCATCATAAGACTATTATAGAAGACTAGAACAGACTGGTACCATCATAAGGCTAGAACAGACTGGTACCATCATAAGGCTATTATAGAAGACTAGAACAGACTGATACCATCATAAGGCTAGAACAGACTGGTACCATCATAAGGCTATTATAGAAGACTAGAACAGACTGGTACCATCATAAGACTATTATAGAAGACTAGAACAGACTGGTACCATCATAAGACTATTATAGAAGACTAGAACAGACTGGTACCATCATAAAGCTAGAACATACTGGTATCATCATAAGACTATTATAGAAGACTAGAACAGACTTGTACCATCATAAGACTAGAACAGACTGGTACCACCATAAGACTAGAACAGACTGGTACCATCATAAGGCTATTATAGAAGACTAGAACAGACTGGTACCATCATAAGACTATTATAGAACACTAGAACAGACTGGTACCATCATAAGGCTAGAACAGACTGGTACCATCTTAAGGCTGTTATAGAAGACTAGAACAGACTGGTACCATCATAAGGCTAGAACAGACTGGTACCATCATAAGGCTATTATAGAAGACTAGAACAGACTGATACCATCATAAGGCTAGAACAGACTGGTACCATCATAAGGCTATTATAGAAGACTAGAACAGACTGGTACCATCATAAGGCTATTATAGAAGACTAGAACAGACTGGTACCTTCATAAGACTATTATAGAAGACTAGAACAGACTGGTACCATCATAAAGCTAGAACATACTGGTATCATCATAAGACTATTATAGACGACTAGAACATACTGGTACCATCATAAGGCTATTATAGAAGACTAGAACAGACTGGTACTATCATAAGGCTATTTTAGAAGACTAGACCAGACTGGTACCATCATAAGGCTATTATAGAAGACTAGAACAGACAAGTACCATCATAAGGCTATTTTAGAAGACTAGAACAGACTGGTACCATCATAAGGCTATTATAGAAGACTAGAACAGACTGGTACCATCATAAGACTATTATAGAAGACTAGAACAGACTGGTACCATCATAAGACTATTATAGAAGACTAGAGCAGACTGGTACCATCATAAGACTATTATAGAAGACTAGAACAGACTGGTACCATCATAAGACTAGAACAGACTGGTACCATCATAAGACTATTATAGAACACTAGAACAGACTGGTACCATCATAAGACTATTATAGAAGACTAGAACAGACTGGTACCATCATAAGGCTAGAACAGACTGGTACCATCATAAGGCTATTATAGAAGACTAGAACAGACTGGTACCATCATAAGGCTAGAACAGACTGGTACCATCATAAGGCTATTATAGAAGACTAGAACAGACTGGTACCATCATCAGAATAGTATAGAAGACAAGAACAGACTGGTACCAATCATAAGACTAGAACAGACTGGTACCATCATAAGACTATTATAGAAGACTAGAACAGACTGGTACCATCATAAGGCTAGTATAGAAGACTAGAACAGACTGGTACCATCATAAGACTATTATAGAAGACTAGAACAGACTGGTACCATCATAAGGCTATTATAGAAGACTAGAACAGACTGGTACCATCATAAGGCTAGAACAGACTGGTACCATCATAAGACTATTATAGAAGACTAGAACAGACTGGTACCATCATAAGACTATTAAAGAAGACTAGAACAGACTGGTACCATCATAAGGCTAGAACAGACTGGTACCATCATAAGGCTAGAACAGACTGGTACCATCATAAGACTATTATAGAAGTCTAGAACATACTGGTACCATCATGAGGCTAGAACAGACTGGTACCATCATAAGGCTATTATAGAAGACTAGAACAGACTGGTACCATCATAAGAATATTATAGAAGACTAGAACAGACTGGTACCAATCATCAGACTGGTACCATCATAAGACTAGTACCATCATAAGACTAGAACAGACTGGTACCATCATAAGGCTATTATAGAAGACTAGAACAGACTGGTACCCTCATAAGGCTACTATAGAAGACTAGAACAGACTGGTACCATCATAAGGCTACTATAGAAGACTAGAACAGACTGGTACCATCACAAGACTAGTATAGAAGACTAGAACAGACTGGTACCATCATAAGACTATTATAGAAGACTAGAACAGACTGGTACCATCATAAGGCTATTATAGAAGACTAGAACAGACTGGTACCATCATAAGGCTATTATGGAAGACTAGAACAGACTGGTGCCATCATAAGACTATTATAGAAGACTAGAACAGACTTGTACCATCATAAGACTAGAACAGACTGGTAACACCATAAGACTAGAACAGACTGGTACCATCATAAGGCTATTATAGAAGACTAGAACAGACTGGTACCATCATAAGACTAGAACAGACTGGTACCATCATAAGACTATTATAGAACACTAGAACAGACTGGTACCATCATAAGACTATTATAGAAGACTAGAACAGACTGGTACCATCATAAGGCTAGAACAGACTGGTACCATCATAAGGCTATTATAGAAGACTAGAACAGACTGGTACCATCATAAGGCTAGAACAGACTGGTACCATCATAAGGCTATTATAGAAGACTAGAACAGACTGGTACCATCATCAGAATAGTATAGAAGACAAGAACAGACTGGTACCAATCATAAGACTAGAACAGACTGGTACCATCATAAGACTATTATAGAAGACTAGAACAGACTGGTACCATCATAAGGCTAGTATAGAAGACTAGAACAGACTGGTACCATCATAAGACTATTATAGAAGACTAGAACAGACTGGTACCATCATAAGGCTATTATAGAAGACTAGAACAGACTGGTACCATCATAAGGCTAGAACAGACTGGTACCATCATAAGACTATTATAGAAGACTAGAACAGACTGGTACCATCATAAGACTATTAAAGAAGACTAGAACAGACTGGTACCATCATAAGGCTAGAACAGACTGGTACCATCATAAGGCTAGAACAGACTGGTACCATCATAAGACTATTATAGAAGTCTAGAACATACTGGTACCATCATGAGGCTAGAACAGACTGGTACCATCATAAGGCTATTATAGAAGACTAGAACAGACTGGTACCATCATAAGAATATTATAGAAGACTAGAACAGACTGGTACCAATCATCAGACTGGTACCATCATAAGACTAGTACCATCATAAGACTAGAACAGACTGGTACCATCATAAGGCTATTATAGAAGACTAGAACAGACTGGTACCCTCATAAGGCTACTATAGAAGACTAGAACAGACTGGTACCATCATAAGGCTACTATAGAAGACTAGAACAGACTGGTACCATCACAAGACTAGTATAGAAGACTAGAACAGACTGGTACCATCATAAGACTATTATAGAAGACTAGAACAGACTGGTACCATCATAAGGCTATTATAGAAGACTAGAACAGACTGGTACCATCATAAGGCTATTATGGAAGACTAGAACAGACTGGTGCCATCATAAGACTATTATAGAAGACTAGAACAGACTTGTACCATCATAAGACTAGAACAGACTGGTAACACCATAAGACTAGAACAGACTGGTACCATCATAAGGCTATTATAGAAGACTAGAACAGACTGGTACCATCATAAGACTAGAACAGACTGGTACCATCATAAGACTATTATAGAACACTAGAACAGACTGGTACCATCATAAGACTATTATAGAAGACTAGAACAGACTGGTACCATCATAAGGCTAGAACAGACTGGTACCATCATAAGGCTATTATAGAAGACTAGAACAGACTGGTACCATCATAAGGCTAGAACAGACTGGTACCATCATAAGACTATTATAGAAGACTAGAACAGACTGGTACCATCATAAGGCTAGTATAGAAGACTAGAACAGACTGGTACCATCATAAGACTATTATAGAAGACTAGAACAGACTGGTACCATCATAAGGCTATTATAGAAGACTAGAACAGACTGGTACCATCATAAGGCTAGAACAGACTGGTACCATCATAAGACTATTATAGAAGACTAGAACAGACTGGTACCATCATAAGACTATTAAAGAAGACTAGAACAGACTGGTACCATCATAAGGCTAGAACAGACTGGTACCATCATAAGACTATTATAGAAGACTAGAACAGACTGGTACCATCATAAGGCTAGAACAGACTGGTACCATCATAAGGCTATTATAGAAGCCTAGAACAGACTGGTACCATCATAAGGCTAGAACAGACTGGTACCATCATAAGGCTATTATAGAAGACTAGAACAGACTGATACCATCATAAGGCTAGAACAGACTGGTACCATCATAAGGCTATTATAGAAGACTAGAACAGACTGGTACAATCATAAGACTATTATAGAAGACTAGAACAGACTGGTACCATCATAAAGCTATTATAGAAGACTAGAACAGACTGGTACCATCATAAGACTATTATAGAACACTAGAACAGACTGGTACCATCATAAGGCTAGAACAGACTGGTACCATCATAAGACTATTATAGAAGACTAGAACAGACTGGTACCATCATAAGGCTAGAACAGACTGGTACCATCATAAGACTATTATAGAAGACTAGAACAGACTGGTACCATCATAAGGCTAGAACAGACTGGTACCATCATAAGGCTAGAACAGACTGGTACCATCATAAGACTATTATAGAAGACTAGAACAGACTGGTACCATCATAAGACTAGAACAGACTGGTACCATCATAAAGCTAGAACAGACTGGTACCATCATAAGACTATTATAGAAGACTAGAACAGACTGATACCATCATAAGGCTAGAACAGACTGGTACCATCATAAGGCTATTATAGAAGACTAGAACAGACAAGTACCATCATAAGGCTATTTTAGAAGACTAGAACAGACTGGTACCATCATAAGGCTATTATAGAAGACTAGAACAGACTGGTACCATCATAAGACTATTATAGAAGACTAGAGCAGACTGGTACCATCATAAGACTATTATAGAAGACTAGAACAGACTGGTACCATCATAAGGCTAGAACAGACTGGTACCATCATAAGACTATTATAGAAGTCTAGAACATACTGGTACCATCATGAGGCTAGAACAGACTGGTACCATCATAAGGCTATTATAGAAGACTAGAACAGACTGGTACCATCATAAGAATATTATAGAAGACTAGAACAGACTGGTACCAATCATCAGACTGGTACCATCACAAGACTAGTACCATCATAAGACTAGAACAGACTGGTACCATCATAAGGCTATTATAGAAGACTAGAACAGACTGGTACCCTCATAAGGCTACTATAGAAGACTAGAACAGACTGGTACCATCATAAGGCTACTATAGAAGACTAGAACAGACTGGTACCATCACAAGACTAGTATAGAAGACTAGAACAGACTGGTACCATCATAAGACTATTATAGAAGACTAGAACAGACTGGTACCATCATAAGGCTATTATAGAAGACTAGAACAGACTGGTACCATCATAAGGCTATTATAGAAGACTAGAACAGACTGGTACCATCATAAGACTATTATAGAAGACTAGAACAGACTTGTACCATCATAAGACTAGAACAGACTGGTACCACCATAAGACTAGAACAGACTGGTACCATCATAAGGCTATTATAGAAGACTAGAACAGACTGGTACCATCATAAGACTAGAACAGACTGGTACCATCATAAGACTATTATAGAACACTAGAACAGACTGGTACCATCATAAGACTATTATAGAAGACTAGAACAGACTGGTACCATCATAAGGCTAGAACAGACTGGTACCATCATAAGGCTATTATAGAAGACTAGAACAGACTGGTACCATCATAAGGCTAGAACAGACTGGTACCATCATAAGGCTATTATAGAAGACTAGAACAGACTGGTACCATCATCAGAATAGTATAGAAGACAAGAACAGACTGGTACCAATCATAAGACTAGAACAGACTGGTACCATCATAAGACTATTATAGAAGACTAGAACAGACTGGTACCATCATAAGGCTAGTATAGAAGACTAGAACAGACTGGTACCATCATAAGACTATTATAGAAGACTAGAACAGACTGGTACCATCATAAGGCTATTATAGAAGACTAGAACAGACTGGTACCATCATAAGGCTAGAACAGACTGGTACCATCATAAGACTATTATAGAAGACTAGAACAGACTGGTACCATCATAAGACTATTAAAGAAGACTAGAACAGACTGGTACCATCATAAGGCTAGAACAGACTGGTACCATCATAAGACTATTATAGAAGACTAGAACAGACTGGTACCATCATAAGGCTAGAACAGACTGGTACCATCATAAGGCTATTATAGAAGCCTAGAACAGACTGGTACCATCATAAGGCTAGAACAGACTGGTACCATCATAAGGCTATTATAGAAGACTAGAACAGACTGATACCATCATAAGGCTAGAACAGACTGGTACCATCATAAGGCTATTATAGAAGACTAGAACAGACTGGTACCATCATAAGACTATTATAGAAGACTAGAACAGACTGGTACCATCATAAGACTATTATAGAAGACTAGAACAGACTGATACCATCATAAGGCTAGAACAGACTGGTACCATCATAAGGCTATTATAGAAGACTAGAACAGACAAGTACCATCATAAGGCTATTTTAGAAGACTAGAACAGACTGGTACCATCATAAGGCTATTATAGAAGACTAGAACAGACTGGTACCATCATAAGACTATTATAGAAGACTAGAGCAGACTGGTACCATCATAAGACTATTATAGAAGACTAGAACAGACTGGTACCATCATAAGGCTAGAACAGACTGGTACCATCATAAGACTATTATAGAAGTCTAGAACATACTGGTACCATCATGAGGCTAGAACAGACTGGTACCATCATAAGGCTATTATAGAAGACTAGAACAGACTGGTACCATCATAAGAATATTATAGAAGACTAGAACAGACTGGTACCAATCATCAGACTGGTACCATCATAAGACTAGTACCATCATAAGACTAGAACAGACTGGTACCATCATAAGGCTATTATAGAAGACTAGAACAGACTGGTACCCTCATAAGGCTACTATAGAAGACTAGAACAGACTGGTACCATCATAAGGCTACTATAGAAGACTAGAACAGACTGGTACCATCACAAGACTAGTATAGAAGACTAGAACAGACTGGTACCATCATAAGACTATTATAGAAGACTAGAACAGACTGGTACCATCATAAGGCTATTATAGAAGACTAGAACAGACTGGTACCATCATAAGGCTATTATAGAAGACTAGAACAGACTGGTACCATCATAAGACTATTATAGAAGACTAGAACAGACTTGTACCATCATAAGACTAGAACAGACTGGTACCACCATAAGACTAGAACAGACTGGTACCATCATAAGGCTATTATAGAAGACTAGAACAGACTGGTACCATCATAAGACTAGAACAGACTGGTACCATCATAAGACTATTATAGAACACTAGAACAGACTGGTACCATCATAAGACTATTATAGAAGACTAGAACAGACTGGTACCATCATAAGGCTAGAACAGACTGGTACCATCATAAGGCTATTATAGAAGACTAGAACAGACTGGTACCATCATAAGGCTAGAACAGACTGGTACCATCATAAGGCTATTATAGAAGACTAGAACAGACTGGTACCATCATCAGAATAGTATAGAAGACAAGAACAGACTGGTACCAATCATAAGACTAGAACAGACTGGTACCATCATAAGACTATTATAGAAGACTAGAACAGACTGGTACCATCATAAGGCTAGTATAGAAGACTAGAACAGACTGGTACCATCATAAGACTATTATAGAAGACTAGAACAGACTGGTACCATCATAAGGCTATTATAGAAGACTAGAACAGACTGGTACCATCATAAGGCTAGAACAGACTGGTACCATCATAAGACTATTATAGAAGACTAGAACAGACTGGTACCATCATAAGACTATTAAAGAAGACTAGAACAGACTGGTACCATCATAAGGCTAGAACAGACTGGTACCATCATAAGACTATTATAGAAGACTAGAACAGACTGGTACCATCATAAGGCTAGAACAGACTGGTACCATCATAAGGCTATTATAGAAGCCTAGAACAGACTGGTACCATCATAAGGCTAGAACAGACTGGTACCATCATAAGGCTATTATAGAAGACTAGAACAGACTGATACCATCATAAGGCTAGAACAGACTGGTACCATCATAAGGCTATTATAGAAGACTAGAACAGACTGGTACCATCATAAGACTATTATAGAAGACTAGAACAGACTGGTACCATCATAAAGCTATTATAGAAGACTAGAACAGACTGGTACCATCATAAGACTAGAACAGACTGGTACCATCATAAGACTATTATAGAACACTAGAACAGACTGGTACCATCATAAGGCTAGAACAGACTGGTACCATCATAAGACTATTATAGAAGACTAGAACAGACTGGTACCATCATAAGGCTAGAACAGACTGGTACCATCATAAGACTATTATAGAAGACTAGAACAGACTGGTACCATCATAAGGCTAGAACAGACTGGTACCATCATAAGGCTATTATAGAAGACTAGAACAGACTGATACCATCATAAGGCTAGAACAGACTGGTACCATCATAAGGCTATTATAGAAGACTAGAACAGACTGGTACCATCATAAGACTATTATAGAAGACTAGAACAGACTGGTACCATCATAAAGCTAGAACATACTGGTACCATCATAAGACTATTATAGAAGACTAGAGCAGACTGGTACCATCATAAGACTATTATAGAAGACTAGAGCAGACTGGTACCATCATAAGACTATTATAGAAGACTAGAACAGACTGGTACCATCATAAGGCTAGAACAGACTGGTACCATCATAAGACTATTATAGAAGACTAGAACATACTGGTACCATCATGAGGCTAGAACAGACTGGTACCATCATAAGGCTATTATAGAACACTAGAACAGACTGGTACCATCATAAGGCTATTATAGAAGACTAGAACAGACTGGTACCATCATAAGGCTATTATAGAAGACTAGAACAGACTGGTACCATCATAAGACTAGAACAGACTGGTACCAACTTAAGGCTATTATAGAAGACAAGAACAGAATGGTACCATCATAAGGCTAGTATAGAAGACTAGAACAGACAGGTACCATCATAAGGCTAGAACAGACTGGTACCATCATAAGACTAGAACAGACTGGTGCCATCATAGGACTAGAACAGATTGGTACCATCATAAGGCTATTATAGAAGACTAGAACAGACTGGTACCATCATAAGACTAGTAGAGACTGGTACCATCATAAGACTAGAACAGACTGGTACCATCATAAGACTAGAACAGACTTGTACCATCATAAGGCTATTATAGAAGACTAGAACAGACTGGTACTATCATAAGACTAGAACAGACTGGTACCATCATAAGACTAGAACAGACTGGTACCATCATAAGACTAGAACAGACTGGTACCATCATAAGGCTATTATAGAAGACTAGAACAGACTGGTACCATCATAAGACTATTATAGAAGACTAGAACAGACTGGTACCATCACAAGGCTATTATAGAAGACTAGAACAGACTGGTACCATCATAAGAATATTATAGAAGACTAGAACAGACTGGTACCAATCATCAGACTGGTACCATCATAAGACTAGTACCATCATAAGACTAGAACAGACTGGTACCATCATAAGGCTATTATAGAAGACTAGAACAGACTGGTACCCTCATAAGGCTACTATAGAAGACTAGAACAGACTGGTACCATCATAAGGCTACTATAGAAGACTAGAACAGACTGGTACCATCACAAGACTAGTATAGAAGACTAGAACAGACTGGTACCATCATAAGACTATTATAGAAGACTAGAACAGACTGGTACCATCATAAGGCTATTATAGAAGACTAGAACAGACTGGTACCATCATAAGGCTATTATAGAAGACTAGAACAGACTGGTACCATCATAAGACTATTATAGAAGACTAGAACAGACTTGTACCATCATAAGACTAGAACAGACTGGTACCACCATAAGACTAGAACAGACTGGTACCATCATAAGGCTATTATAGAAGACTAGAACAGACTTGTACCATCATAAGACTAGAACAGACTGGTACCATCATAAGACTATTATAGAACACTAGAACAGACTGGTACCATCATAAGACTATTATAGAAGACTAGAACAGACTGGTACCATCATAAGGCTAGTATAGAAGACTAGAACAGACTGGTACCATCATAAGACTATTATAGAAGACTACAACAGACTGGTACCATCATAAGGCTATTATAGAAGACTAGAACAGACTGGTACCATCATAAGGCTATTATAGAAGACTAGAACAGACTGGTACCATCATAAGACTATTATAGAAGACTAGAACAGACTGGTACCATCATAAGGCTAGAACAGACTGGTACCATCATAAGACTATTATAGAAGACTAGAACAGACTGGTACCATCATAAGGCTAGAACAGACTGGTACCATCATAAGGCTATTATAGAAGACTAGAACAGACTGGTACCATCATAAGGCTAGAACAGACTGGTACCATCATAAGGCTATTATAGAAGACTAGAACAGACTGATACCATCATAAGGCTAGAACAGACTGGTACCATCATAAGACTATTATAGAAGACTAGAACAGACTGGTACCATCATAAGACTATTATAGAAGACTAGAACAGACTGGTACCATCATAAAGCTATTATAGAAGACTAGAACAGACTGGTACCATCATAAGACTAGAACAGACTGGTACCATCATAAGACTATTATAGAACACTAGAACAGACTGGTACCATCATAAGGCTAGAACAGACTGGTACCATCATAAGACTATTATAGAAGACTAGAACAGACTGGTACCATCATAAGGCTAGAACAGACTGGTACCATCATAAGGCTATTATAGAAGACTAGAACAGACTGGTACCATCATAAGTCTAGAACAGACTGGTACCATCATAAGGCTATTATAGAAGACTAGAACAGACTGGTACCATCATAAGACTATTATAGAAGACTAGAACAGACTGGTACCATCATAAAGCTAGAACAGACTGGTACCATAATAAGGCTATTATAGAAGACTAGAACAGACTGGTACCATCATAAGACTATTATAGAAGACTAGAACAGACTGGTACCATCATAAAGCTAGAACAGACTGGTACCATCATAAGACTATTATAGAAGACTAGAACAGACTGATACCATCATAAGGCTAGAACAGACTGGTACCATCATAAGGCTATTATAGAAGACTAGAACAGACTGGTACCATCATAAGACTATTATAGAAGACTAGAACAGACTGATACCATCATAAGGCTAGAACAGACTGGTACCATCATAAGGCTATTATAGAAGACTAGAACAGACTGGTACCATCATAAGGCTATTATAGAAGACTAGAACAGACAAGTACCATCATAAGGCTATTCTAGAAGACTAGAACAGACTGGTACCATCATAAGACTATTATAGAAGACTAGAGCAGACTGGTACCATCATAAGACTATTATAGAAGACTAGAACAGACTGGTACCATCATAAGGCTAGAACAGACTGGTACCATCATAAGACTATTATAGAAGACGAGAACATACTGGTACCATCATGAGGCTAGAACAGACTGGTACCATCATAAGGCTATTATAGAACACTAGAACAGACTGGTACCATCATAAGGCTATTATAGAAGACTAGAACAGACAAGTACCATCATAAGGCTATTCTAGAAGACTAGAACAGACTGGTACCATCATAAGGCTATTATAGAAGACTAGAACAGACAAGTACCATCATAAGGCTATTCTAGAAGACTAGAACAGACTGGTACCATCATAAGACTATTATAGAAGACTAGAGCAGACTGGTACCATCATAAGACTATTATAGAAGACTAGAGCAGACTGGTACCATCATAAGACTATTATAGAAGACTAGAACAGACTGGTACCATCATAAGGCTAGAACAGACTGGTACCATCATAAGACTATTATAGAAGACGAGAACATACTGGTACCATCATGAGGCTAGAACAGACTGGTACCATCATAAGGCTATTATAGAACACTAGAACAGACTGGTACCATCATAAGGCTATTATAGAAGACTAGAACAGACTGGTACCATCATAAGGCTATTATAGAAGACTAGAACAGACTGGTACCATCATAAGACTAGAACAGACTGGTACCATCATAAGGCTATTCTAGAAGACTAGAACAGAATGGTACCATCATAAGGCTAGTATAGAAGACTAGAACAGACAGGTACCATCATAAGGCTAGAACAGACTGGTACCATCATAAGACTAGAACAGACTGGTACCATCATAGGACTAGAAAAGACTGGTACCATCATAAGGCTATTATAGAAGACTAGAACAGACTGGTACCATCATAAGACTAGTAGAGACTGGTACCATCATAAGACTAGAACAGACTGGTACCATCATAAGACTAGAACAGACTTGTACCATCATAAGGCTATTATAGAAGACTAGAACAGACTGGTACTATCATAAGACTAGAACAGACTGGTACCATCATAAGACTAGAACAGACTGGTACCATCATAAGACTAGAACAGACTGGTACCATCATAAGGCTATTATAGAAGACTAGAACAGACTGGTACCATCATAAGACTATTATTGAAGACTAGAACAGACTGGTACCATCATAAGGCTATTATAGAAGACTAGAACAGACTGGTACCCTCATAAGGCTACTATAGAAGACTAGAACAGACTGGTACCATCATAAGGCTACTATAGAAGACTAGAACAGACTGGTACCATCACAAGACTAGTATAGAAGACTAGAACAGACTGGTACCATCATAAGACTATTATAGAAGACTAGAACAGACTGGTACCATCATAAGGCTATTATAGAAGACTAGAACAGACTGGTACCATCATAAGGCTATTATAGAAGACTAGAACAGACTGGTACCATCATAAGACTATTATAGAAGACTAGAACAGACTTGTAACATCATAAGACTAGAACAGACTGGTATCACCATAAGACTATTATAGAACACTAGAACAGACTGGTACCATCATAAGACTATTATAGAAGACTAGAACAGACTGGTACCATCATAAGGCTAGAACAGACTGGTACCATCATAAGGCTATTATAGAAGACTAGAACAGACTGGTACCATCATAAGGCTAGAACAGACTGGTACCATCATAAGGCTATTATAGAAGACTAGAACAGACTGGTACCATCATCAGAATAGTATAGAAGACAAGAACAGACTGGTACCAATCATAAGACTAGAACAGACTGGTACCATCATAAGACTATTATAGAAGACTAGAACAGACTGGTACCATCATAAGGCTAGTATAGAAGACTAGAACAGACTGGTACCATCATAAGACTATTATAGAAGACTACAACAGACTGGTACCATCATAAGGCTATTTGTAGAAGACTAGAACAGACTGGTACCATCATAAGGCTATTATAGAAGACTAGAACAGACTTGTACCAACATAAGACTAGAACAGACTGGTACCATCATAAGGCTAGAACAGACTGGTACCATCATAAGACTATTATAGAAGACTAGAACAGACTGGTACCATCATAAGACTAGAACAGACTGGTACCATCATAAGGCTATTATAGAAGACTAGAACAGACTGGTACCATCATAAGGCTAGAACAGACTGGTACCATCATAAGGCTATTATAGAAGACTAGAACAGACTGATACCATCATAAGGCTAGAACAGACTGGTACCATCATAAGGCTATTATAGAAGACTAGAACAGACTGGTACCATCATAAGACTATTATAGAAGACTAGAACAGACTGGTACCATCATAAAGCTATTATAGAAGACTAGAACAGACTGGTACCATCATAAGACTAGAACAGACTGGTACCATCATAAGACTATTATAGAACACTAGAACAGACTGGTACCATCATAAGGCTAGAACAGACTGGTACCATCATAAGACTATTATAGAAGACTAGAACAGACTGGTACCATCATAAGGCTAGAACAGACTGGTACCATCATAAGGCTATTATAGAAGACTAGAACAGACTGGTACCATCATAAGACTAGAACAGACTGGTACCATCATAAGACTATTATAGAAGACTAGAACAGACTGGTACCATCATAAAGCTAGAACAGACTGGTACCATCATAAGACTATTATAGAAGACTAGAACAGACTGATACCATCATAAGGCTATTATAGAAGACTAGAACAGACTAGTACCATCATAAGACTAGAACAGACTGGTACCATCATAAGGCTATTATAGAAGACTAGAACAGACTGATACCATCATAAGGCTAGAACAGACTGGTACCATCATAAGGCTATTAAAGAAGACTAGAACAGACTGGTACCATCATAAGACTATTATAGAAGACTAGAACAGACTGGTACCATCATAAAGCTAGAACATACTGGTATCATCATAAGACTATTATAGACGACTAGAACATACTGGTACCATCATAAGGCTATTATAGAAGACTAGAACAGACAAGTACCATCATAAGGCTATTATAGAAGACTAGAACAGACTGGTACCATCATAAGGCTATTATAGAAGACCAGAACAGACTGGTACCATCATAAGACTATTATAGAAGACTAGAGCAGACTGGTACCATCATAAGACTATTATAGAAGACTAGAGCAGACTGTTACCATAATAAGACTATTATAGAAGACTAGAACAGACTGGTACCATCATAAGGCTAGAACAGACTGGTACCATCATAAGACTATTATAGAAGACTAGAACATACTGGTACCATCATGAGGCTAGAACAGACTGGTACCATCATAAGGCTATTATAGAACACTAGAACAGACTGGTACCATCATAAGGCTATTATAGAAGACTAGAACAGACTGGTACCATCATAAGGCTATTATAGAAGACTAGAACAGACTGGTACCATCATAAGACTAGAACAGACTGGTACCATCATAAGGCTATTATAGAAGACTAGAACAGACTGGTACCATCATAAGGCTATTATAGAAGACACGAACAGAATAGTACCATCATAAGGCTATTATAGAAGACTAGAACAGACTGGTACCATCATAAGACTATTATAGAAGACTAGAGCAGACTGGTACCATCATAAGACTATTATAGAAGACTAGAGCAGACTGTTACCATCATAAGACTATTATAGAAGACTAGAACAGACTGGTACCATCATAAGGCTAGAACAGACTGGTACCATCATAAGACTATTATAGAAGACTAGAACATACTGGTACCATCATGAGGCTAGAACAGACTGGTACCATCATAAGGCTATTATAGAACACTAGAACAGACTGGTACCATCATAAGGCTATTATAGAAGACTAGAACAGACTGGTACCATCATAAGGCTATTATAGAAGACTAGAACAGACTGGTACCACCATAAGACTAGAACAGACTGGTACCATCATAAGGCTATTATAGAAGACAAGAACAGAATGGTACCATCATAAGGCTAGTATAGAAGACTAGAACAGACAGGTACCATCATAAGGCTAGAACAGACTGGTACCATCATAAGACTAGAACAGACTGGTACCATCATAGGACTAGAACAGACTGGTACCATCATAAGGCTATTATAGAAGACTAGAACAGACTGGTACCATCATAAGACTAGTAGAGACTGGTACCATCATAAGACTAGAACAGACTGGTACCATCATAAGGCTATTATAGAAGACTAGAACAGACTGGTACTATAATAAGACTAGAACAGACTGGTACCATCATAAGACTAGAACACACTGGTACCATCATAAGACTAGAACAGACTGGTACCATCATAAGGCTATTATAGAAGACTAGAACAGACTGGTACCATCATAAGACTATTATAGAAGACTAGAACAGACTGGTACCATCATAAGGCTATTAAAGAAGACTAGAACAGACTGGTACCATCATAAGGCTATTAAAGAAGACTAGAACAGACTGGTACCATCATAAGGCTATTATAGAAGACTAGAACAGACTGGTACCATCATAAGACTATTATAGAAGACTAGAACAGACTGGTACTATCATAAGACTAGAACAGACTGGTACCATCATAAGACTAGAACAGACTGGTATCATCACAAGGCTAGAAAAGACTGGTACCATCATAAGACTATTATAGAAGGCTAGAACAGGATGGTACCATCGTAAGGCTATTATAGGACTTGAACAGACTGGTACCATCATAAGACTATTATAGAAGACTAGAACTGACTTGTACCATCATAAGGCTAGAACAGACTGGTACCATCATAAGACTATTATAGAAGACTAGAATAGACTGGTACCATCATAAGGCTATTATAGAAGACTCGAACAGACTGGTACCATCATAAGACTAGTATAGATGACTAGAACAGACTGGTACCATCATAAGACTATTATAGAAGACTAGAACAGACTGGTACCATCATAAGGCTATTATAGAAGACTAGAACAGACTGGTACCATCATAAGGCTATTATAGAAGACTAGAACAGACTGGTACCATCATAAGACTATTATAGAAGACTAGAACAGACTTGTACCATCATAAGACTAGAACAGACTGGTACCACCATAAGACTAGAACAGACTGGTACCATCATAAGGCTATTATAGAAGACTAGAACAGACTGGTACCATCATAAGACTATTATAGAACACTAGAACAGACTGGTACCATCATAAGACTATTATAGAAGACTAGAACAGACTGGTACCATCATAAGGCTAGAACAGACTGGTACCATCATAAGGCTATTATAGAAGACTAGAACAGACTGGTACCATCATAAGGCTAGAACAGACTGGTACCATCATAAGGCTATTATAGAAGACTAGAACAGACTGGTACCATCATCAGAATAGTATAGAAGACAAGAACAGACTGGTACCAATCATAAGACTAGAACAGACTGGTACCATCATAAGACTATTATAGAAGACTAGAACAGACTGGTACCATCATAAGGCTAGTATAGAAGACTAGAACAGACTGGTACCATCATAAGACTATTATAGAAGACTAGAACAGACTGGTACCATCATAAGACTATTAAAGAAGACTAGAACAGACTGGTACCATCATAAGACTATTATAGAAGACTAGAACAGACTGGTACCATCATAAGGCTAGAACAGACTGGTACCATCATAAGGCTATTATAGAAGCCTAGAACAGACTGGTACCATCATAAGGCTAGAACAGACTGGTACCATCATAAGGCTATTATAGAAGACTAGAACAGAATGATACCATCATAAGGCTAGAACAGACTGGTACCATCATAAGGCTATTATAGAAGACTAGAACAGACTGGTACCATCATAAGACTATTATAGAAGACTAGAACAGACTGGTACCATCATAAAGCTATTATAGAAGACTAGAACAGACTGGTACCATCATAAGACTAGAACAGACTGGTACCATCATAAGACTATTATAGAACACTAGAACAGACTGGTACCATCATAAGGCTAGAACAGACTGGTACCATCATAAGACTATTATAGAAGACTAGAACAGACTGGTAACATCATAAGGCTAGAACAGACTGGTACCATCATAAGACTATTATAGAAGACTAGAACAGACTGGTACCATCATAAGGCTAGAACAGACTGGTACCATCATAAGGCTATTATAGAAGACTAGAACAGACTGATACCATCATAAGGCTAGAACAGACTGGTACCATCATAAGGCTATTATAGAAGACTAGAACAGACTGGTACCATCATAAGACTATTATAGAAGACTAGAAGAGACTGGTACCATCATAAAGCTAGAACATACTGGTACCATCATAAGACTATTATAGAAGACTAGAGCAGACTGGTACCATCATAAGACTATTATAGAAGACTAGAGCAGACTGGTACCATCATAAGACTATTATAGAAGACTAGAACAGACTGGTACCATCATAAGGCTAGAACAGACTGGTACCATCATAAGGCTATTATAGAACACTAGAACAGACTGGTACCATCATAAGGCTATTATAGAAGACTAGAACAGACTGGTACCATCATAAGGCTATTATAGAAGACTAGAACAGACTGGTACCATCATAAGACTAGAACAGACTGGTACCAACTTAAGGCTATTATAGAAGACAAGAACAGAATGGTACCATCATAAGGCTAGTATAGAAGACTAGAACAGACAGGTACCATCATAAGGCTAGAACAGACTGGTACCATCATAAGACTAGAACAGACTGGTGCCATCATAGGACTAGAACAGATTGGTACCATCATAAGGCTATTATAGAAGACTAGAACAGACTGGTACCATCATAAGACTAGTAGAGACTGGTACCATCATAAGACTAGAACAGACTGGTACCATCATAAGACTAGAACAGACTTGTACCATCATAAGGCTATTATAGAAGACTAGAACAGACTGGTACTATCATAAGACTAGAACAGACTGGTACCATCATAAGACTAGAACAGACTGGTACCATCATAAGACTAGAACAGACTGGTACCATCATAAGGCTATTATAGAAGACTAGAACAGACTGGTACCATCATAAGACTATTATAGAAGACTAGAACAGACTGGTACCATCACAAGGCTATTATAGAAGACTAGAACAGACTGGTACCATCATAAGAATATTATAGAAGACTAGAACAGACTGGTACCAATCATCAGACTGGTACCATCATAAGACTAGTACCATCATAAGACTAGAACAGACTGGTACCATCATAAGGCTATTATAGAAGACTAGAACAGACTGGTACCCTCATAAGGCTACTATAGAAGACTAGAACAGACTGGTACCATCATAAGGCTACTATAGAAGACTAGAACAGACTGGTACCATCACAAGACTAGTATAGAAGACTAGAACAGACTGGTACCATCATAAGACTATTATAGAAGACTAGAACAGACTGGTACCATCATAAGGCTATTATAGAAGACTAGAACAGACTGGTACCATCATAAGGCTATTATAGAAGACTAGAACAGACTGGTACCATCATAAGACTATTATAGAAGACTAGAACAGACTTGTACCATCATAAGACTAGAACAGACTGGTACCACCATAAGACTAGAACAGACTGGTACCATCATAAGGCTATTATAGAAGACTAGAACAGACTTGTACCATCATAAGACTAGAACAGACTGGTACCATCATAAGACTATTATAGAAGGCTAGAAAAGACTGGTACCATCATAAGACTATTATAGAAGACTAGAACAGACTGGTACCATCATAAGGCTAGAACAGACTGGTACCATCATAAGACTATTAAAGAAGGCTAGAAACGACTGGTACCATCATAAGACTATTATAGAAGACAAGAACAGACTGGTACCATCATAATGCTAGTATAGAAGACTAGAAAAGACTGGTAACAACATAAGGCTATTATAGAAGACTAGAACAGACTGGTACCATCATAAGACTATTATAGAAGTGTAGAACAGACTGGTACCATCATAAGGCTAGAACAGACTGGTACCATCATAAGACTATTATAGAAGACTAGAACAGACTGGTACCATCATAAGTCTAGAATAGACTGGTACCATCATAAGACTATTATAGAAGACTAGAACAGACTGGTACCACCGTAAGGCTGTTATAGAAGACTAGAACAGACTGGTACCATCATAAAACTATTATAGAAGACTAGAACAGACTGGTACCATCAAAAGACTATTATAGAAGACTAGAAAAGACTGGTACCAACAAAAGGCTATTATAGAAGACTAGAACAGACTGGTACCATCATAAGGCTAGAACAGACTGGTACCATCATAAGACTATTAAAGAAGGCTAGAACAGACTGGTACCATCATAAGACTATTATAGAAGACTAGGACAGACTGGTACCATCATAATACTATTATAGAAGACTACAACAGACTGGTACCATCATAAGACTAGAATAGACTGGTACCATCATAAGACTAACTGTTTATAGAAGACTAGAACAGACTGGTACCATCGTAAGGCTGTTATAGAAGACTAGAACAGACTGGTACCATCATAAAACTATTATAGAAGACTAGAACAGACTGGTACCATCATAAGACTATTATAGAAGACTAGAACAGACTGGTACCATCATAAGACTATTATAGAAGACTAGAACAGACTGGTACCATCATAAGGCTATTATAGAAGACTAGAACAGACTGGTACCATCATAAGTCTATTATAGAAGACTAGAACAGACTGGTACCATCATAAGGCTAGAACAGACTGGTACCATCATAAGACTATTAAAGAAGGCTAGAACAGACTGGTACCATCATAAGACTTTTATAGAAGACTAGAACAGACTGGTACCATCATAAGGCTAGAACAGACTGGTACCATCATAAGACTATTATAGAAGACTAGAAGAGACTGGTACCATCATAAGACTAGAATAGACTGGTACCATCATAAGACTATTATAGAAGGCTAGAACAGACTGGTACCATCATAAGGCTATTATAGAAGACTAGAAAAGACTGGTACCATCATAAGACTATTATAGAAGACTAGAACAGACTGGTACCATCATAAGGCTAGAACAGACTGGTACCATCATAAGACTATCCGGTCACAACTTGCAGACTTGTTTATGCTGCTGTGCGTTTTTGTTGCCGATCTTACTTTGATACCTGACGGTTTTTTACTTTTTCATTACCGTATATTTTTACTTTTTCCCTCACTCAACTTTTTTCATTCAACTTTTTCACCCCGGAGGTTTTATCTGGACATGGTTCGTCAGGACTTCAAACAGCCGAAGCTAAGTAACATTAACATGATGCCTTCTAATTGCAGTCGTTGTACTTATAATATACAGGAGAACGATCGCCTTACGGCAAGGATAGCTGTGCTGCAAGCCCAGCTTCAGACGCGATCGTTAGGCAAGGGTAATTTCAGTGTAGGAAAGGATGAAACAGCGTCTGTGCCACCAGTAAGCACAGATAGTAACGTTAGTATAAACCCCCTCGCACGGTCCCCGCAGCCGGACATCTTTCTCATGGCTTCTGGAGGGAAACGCTGTAGGAATGCTCAACCGGTGTCGCTTATTCAGCCGACAGAAACTTTCAACCGGTTCTCCCCATTAAGCGAGTCGGAGTCGGAGGCCGAGACTTCTCTGGTCTCTACTCCTCCCGTTGTGGGGTCTGAGACGCCGACGGCTCCCACCATTAGCTCTGACAAATTGAAAACCCTAGTCATTGGCGACTCCATTACCCGCAGTATTAGACTTAAAACTAATCATCCAGCGATCATACACTGTTTACCAGGGGGCAGGGCTACCCGACGTTAAGGCTAATCTAAAGACGGTGCTGGCTAAAGCTAAAACTGGCGAGTGTAGAGAGTATAGAGATATTGTTATCCACGTCGGCACCAACGATGTTAGGATGAAACAGTCAGAGGTCACCAAGCGCAACATAGCTTCAGCGTGTAAATCAGCTAGAAAGATGTGTCGGCATCGATAAATTGTCTCTGGCCCCCTCCCAGTTAGGGGGAGTGATGAGCTCTACAGCAGTCTCACAACTCAATCGCTGGTTGAAAACTGTTTTCTGCCCCTCCCAAAAGATAGAATTTGTAGATAATTGGCCCTCTTTCTGGGACTCACCCACAAACAGGACCAAGCCTGGCCTGTTGAGGAGTGACGGACTCCATCCTAGCTGGAGGGGTGGTCTCATCTTATCTACGAACATAGACAGGGCTCTAACTCCTCTAGCTCCACAATGAAATAGGGTGCAGGCCAGGCAGCAGGCTGTTAGCCAGCCTGCCAGCTTAGTGGAGTCTGCCACTAGCACAGTCAGTGTAGTCGGCTCAGCTTTCCCCATTGAGACCGTGTCTGTGCCTCGATCTAGGTTGGGCAAAATTAAAAATGGCGGTGTTCGCTTTAGCAATCTCACTAGTATAAAGACCTCCTCCA
Organism: Salmo salar; assembly: GCF_905237065.1. Lineage (NCBI taxonomy): Eukaryota > Metazoa > Chordata > Actinopteri > Salmoniformes > Salmonidae > Salmo > Salmo salar. Next base: position 51,651,859 of record NC_059452.1, read on the forward strand.
TTCCTGCCATTATTGAAAGAGATTGTGATACCTCACATCTCAAAATTGGGTTACTTAATGTTAGATCCCTCACTTCCAAGGCAGTTATAGTCAATGAACTAATCACTGATAATAATCTTGATGTGATTGGCCTGACTGAAACATGGCTTAAGCCTGATGAATTTACTGTGTTAAATGAGGCCTCACCCCCAGGTTACATTAGTGACCATACCCCCGTGCATCCGGCAAAGGCGGAGGTGTTGCTAACATTTACGATAGCAAATTTCAATTTACAAAAAAAAAACAACAATGACGTTTTCGTCTTTTGAGCTTCTAGTCATGAAATCTATGCAGCCTACTCACTCACTTTTTATAGCTACTGTTTATAGGCCTCCTGGGCCATATGCAGTGTTCCTCACTGAGTTCCCTGAATTCCTATCGGATCTTGTAGTCATAGCAGATAATATTCTAATTTTTGGTGACTTTAACATTCACATGGAAAAGTCCACAGACCCACTCCAAAAGGCTTTCGGAGCCATCATCGACTCAGTGGGTTTTGTCCAACATGTCTCTGGACCTACTCACTGCCACAGTCATACTCTGGACCTAGTTTTGTCCCATGGAATAAATGTTGTGGATCTAAATGTTTTTCCTCATAATCCTGGACTATCGGACCACCATTTTATTACGTTTGCAATTGCAACAAATAATCTGCTCAGACCCCAACCAAGGAGCATTAAAAGTCGTGCTATAAATTCTCAGACAACCCAAAGATTCCTTGATGCCCTTCCAGACTGCCTCTGCCTACCCAAGGACGTCAGAGGACAAAAATCAGTTAACCACCTAACCGAGGAACTCAATTTAACCTTGCGCAATACCCTAGATGCAGTTGCACCCCTAAAAACTAAAAACATCTGTCATAAGAAACTAGCTCCCTGGTATACAGAAAATACACGAGCTCTGAAGCAAGCTTCCAGAAAATTGGAACGGAAATGGCGCCACACCAAACTGGAAGTCTTCCGACTAGCTTGGAAAGACAGTACCGTGCAGTATCGAAGAGCCCTTACTGCTGCTCGATCATCCTATTTTTCCAACTTAATTGAGGAAAATAAGAACAATCCGAAATTTCTTTTTGATACTGTCGCAAAGCTAACTAAAAAGCAGCCTTCGCAAATGGATGATGGCTTTCACTTCAGCAGTAATAAATTTATGAACTTCTTTGAGGAAAAGATCATGATCATTAGAAAGCAAATTACAGACTCCTCTTTAAATCTGGGTATTCCTCCAAAGCTCCATTGTCCTGAGTCTGCACAACTCTGCCAGGACCTAGGATCAAGGGAGATACTAAAGTGTTTTAGTACTATATCTCTTGACGCAATGATGAAAATAATCATGGCCTCCAAACCCTCAAGCTGCATACTGGACCCTATTCCAACTAAACTACTGAAAGAGCTGCTTCCTGTGCTTGGCCCTCCTATGTTGAACATAATAAACGGCTCTCTATCCACCGGATGTGTACCAAGCTCACTAAAAGTGGCAGTAATAAAGCCTCTCTTGAAAAAGCCGAATCTTGATCCAGAAATTATAAAAAACTATCGGCCTATATCGAATCTTCCATTCCTCTCCAAAATTTTAGAAAAAGCTGTTGCACAGCAACTGACTGCCTTCCTGAAGACAAACAATGTATACGAAACGCTTCAGTCTGGTTTTAGACCCCATCATAGCACTGAGACTGCACTTGTGAAGGTGGTAAATGACCTTTTAATGACGTCAGACCGAGGCTCTGCATCTGTCCTCGTGCTCCTAGATCTTAGTGCCGCTTTTGATAGCATCGATCACCACATTCTTTTGGAGAGATTGGAAACCCAAATTGGTCTACATGGACAAGTTCTGGCCTGGTTTAGATCTTATCTGTCGGAAAGATATCAGTTTGTCTCTGTGAATGGTTTGTCCTCTGACAAATCAATTGTAAATTTCGGTGTTCCTCAAGGTTCCGTTTTAGGACCACTATTGTTTTCACTATATATTTTACCTCTTGGGGATGTCATTCGAAAACATAATGTTAAATTTCACTGCTATGCAGACGACACACAGCTGTACATTTCAATGAAACATGGTGAAGCCCCAAAATTGCCCTCGCTAGAAGCCTGTGTTTCAGACATAAAGAAGTGGATGGCTGCAAACTTTCTACTTTTAAACTCGGACAAAACAGAGATGCTTGTTCTAGGTCCCAAGAAACAAAGAGGTCTTCTGTTGAATCTGACAATTAATCTGGATGGTTGTACAGTCGTCTCAAATAAAACTGTGAAGGACCTCGGCGTTACTCTGGACCCTGATCTCTCTTTTGAAGAACATATCAAGACTGTTTCAAGGACAGCTTTTTTCCATCTACGTAACATTGCAAAAATCAGAAATTTTCTGTCCAAAAATGACGCAGAAAAATTTATCCATGCTTTTGTTACTTCTAGGCTGGACTACTGCAATGCTCTACTTTCCGGCTACCCGGATAAAGCACTAAATAAACTTCAGTTAGTGCTAAATACGGCTGCTAGAATCCTGACTAGAACCAAAAATTTGATCATATTACTCCAGTGTTAGCCTCCCTACACTGGCTTCCTGTTAAGGCAAGGGCTGATTTCAAGGTTTTACTGCTAACCTACAAAGCATTACATGGGCTTGCTCCTACCTATCTTTCCGATTTGGTCCTGCCGTACATACCTACACGTACGCTACGGTCACAAGACGCTGAGCCTCCTAATTGTCCCTAGAATTTCTAAGCAAACGGCTGGAGGTAGGGCTTTCTCCTATAGAGCTCCATTTTTATGGAATGGTCTGCCTACCAATGTGAGAGACGCAGACTCAGTCTCAACCTTTAAGTCTTTACTGAAGACTTATCTCTTCAGTAGGTCCTATGATTAAGTATAGTCTGGCCCAGGAGTGTGAAAGTGAACGGAAAGGCTGGAGCAACGAACCGCCCTTGCTGTCTCTGCCTTGCCGGTTCCCCTCTTTCCACTGGGATTCTCTGCCTCTAACCCTTTTACAGAGGCTGAGTCACTGGCCTACTGGTGTTCTTCCATGCCGTCCATGGGAGGGGTGCGTCACTTGAGTGGGTTGAGTCACTGACGTGGTCTTCCTGTCTGGGTTGGCAACCCCCCCCCCCCCCCTTGGGTTGTGCCATGGCGGAGATCGTTGTGGGCTATACTCGGCCTTGTCTTAGGACGGTAAGTTGGTGGTTGGAGACATCCCTCTAGTGGTGTGGGGGGCTGTGCTTTGGCAAAGTGGGTGGGGTTATATCCTGCCTGTTTGGCCCTGTCCGGGGTATCATCGGATGGGGCCACAGTGTCTTCTGATCCCTCCTGTCTCAGCCTCCAGTATTTATGCTGCAGTAGTTTATGTGTCGGGGGCTAGGGTCAGTCTGTTACATCTGGAGTATTTCTCTTGTCTTATCCGGTGTCCTGTGTGTATTTAAATATGCTCTCTCTAATTCTCTCTTTCTCTCTTTCTGTCTTTCTCTCGGAGGACCTGAGCCCTAGGACCATGCCTCAGGACTACCTGGTATGATGACTCCTTGCTGTCCCCAGTCCACCTGGCCGTGCTGCTGCTCCAGTTTCAACTGTTCTGCCTGCGGCTATGGAACCCTGACCTGTTCACCGGACGTGCTTGTTGCACCCTCGACAACTACTATGATTATTATTATTTGACCATGCTGGTCATTTATGAACATTTTAACATTTTAACATTTTGACCATGTTCTGTTATAATATCCACCCTGCACAGCCAGAAGAGGACTGGCCACCCCTCATAGCCTGGTTCCTCTCTAGGTTTCTTCCTAGGTTTTTGGCCTTTCTAGGGAGTTTTTCCTAGGGAGTTTTTCCTAGCCACCGTGCTTCTTTCACATGCTTTGCTTGCTGTTTGGGGTTTTAGGCTGGGTTTCTGTACAGCACTTTGAGAATATCAGCTGATGTACGAAGGGCTATATAAAAATACATTTAATTTGATGATTTGATTAAAGAAGGCTAGAAACGACTGGTACCATCATAAGACTATTATAGAAGACAAGAACAGACTGGTACCATCATAATGCTAGTATAGAAGACTAGAACAGACTGGTACCATCATAATACTATTATAGAAGACTACAACAGACTGGTACCATCATAAGACTAGAATAGACTGGTACCATCATAAGACTATTATAGAAGACTAGAACAGACTGGTACCATCGTAAGGCTGTTATAGAAGACTAGAACAGACTGGTACCATCATAAAACTATTATAGAAGACTAGAACAGACTGGTACCATCATAAGACTATTATAGAAGACTAGAACAGACTGGTACCATCATAAGACTATTATAGAAGACTAGAACAGACTGGTACCATCATAAGGCTATTATAGAAGACTAGAACAGACTGGTACCATCATAAGGCTATTATAGAAGACTAGAACAGACTGGTACCATCATAAGGCTATTATAGAAGACTAGAACAGACTGGTACCATCATAAGACTAGAACAGACTGGTACCATCATAAGACTATTATAGAAGACTAGAACAGACTGGTACCATCATAAGACTAGAACAGACTGGTACCATCATAAGACTACTAAAGAAGGCTAGAACAGACTGGTACCATCATAAGACTTTTATAGAAGACTAGAACAGACTGGTACCATCATAAGGCTAGAACAGACTGGTACCATCATAAGGCTATTATAGAAGACTAGAACAGACTGGTACCATCATAAGACTAGAATAGACTGGTACCATCATAAGACTATTATAGAAGACTAGAACAGACTGGTACCATCGTAAGGCTGTTATAGAAGACTAGAACAGACTGGTACCATCATAAAAGCTATTATAGAAGACTAGAACAGACTGGTACCATCATAAGACTATTATAGAAGACTAGAAAAGACTGGTACCAACATATGGCTATTATAGAAGACTAGAACAGACTGGTACCATCATAAGACTATTATAGAAGAGTAGAACAGACTGGTACCATCATAAGGCTAGAACAGACTGGTACCATCATAAGGCTTTTATAGAAGACTAGAACAGACTGGTACCATCATAAGGCTAGAACACACTGGTACCATCATAAGGCTATTATAGAAGACTAGAACAGACTGGTACCATCATAAGACTAGAATAGACTGGTACCATCATAAGACTATTATAGAAGACTAGAACAGACTGGTACCACCGTAAGGCTGTTATAGAAGACTAGAACAGACTGGTACCATCATAAGGCTAGAACAGACTGGTACCATCATAAGACTTTTATAGAAGACTAGAACAGACTGGTACCATCATAAGACTATTATAGAAGACTAGAACAGACTGTTACCATCATAAGGCTAGAACAGACTGGTACCATCATAAGACTATTATAGAAGACTAGAACAGACTGGTACCATCATAAGACTATTATAGAAGACTAGAACAGACTGGTACTATCATAAGACTATTATAGAAGGCTAGAACAGACTGGTACCATCATAAGGCTATTATAGAAGACTAGAAACAGACTGGTACCATCATAAGACTATTATAGAAGACTAGAACAGACTGGTACCATCATAAGACTAGAACAGACTGGTACCATCATAAGACTATTATAGAAGGCTAGAAACGACTGGTACCATCATAAGACTATTATAGAAGACAAGAACAGACTGGTACCATCATAATGCTAGTATAGAAGACTAGAACAGACTGGTACCATCATAATACTATTATAGAAGACTACAACAGACTGGTACCATCATAAGACTAGAACAGACTGGTACCATCATAAGACTATTATAGAAGACTAGAACAGACTGGTACCATCGTAAGGCTGTTATAGAAGACTAGAACAGACTGGTACCATCATAAAACTATTATAGAAGACTAGAACAGACTGGTACCATCATAAGACTATTATAGAAGACTAGAACAGACTGGTACCATCATAAGGCTATTATAGAAGACTAGAACAGACTGGTACCATCATAAGGCTATTATAGAAGACTAGAACAGACTGGTACCATCATAAGACTATTATAGAAGACTAGAACAGACTGGTACCATCATAAGGCTATTAAAGAAGACTAGAACAGAATGGTACCATCATAAGACTAGAACAGACTGGTACCATCATAAGACTATTATAGAAGACTAGAACAGACTGGTACCATCATAAGGCTAGAACAGACTGGTACCATCATAAGACTACTAAGAAGGCTAGAACAGACTGGTACCATCATAAGACTTTTATAGAAGACTAGAACAGACTGGTACCATCATAAGGCTAGAACAGACTGGTACCATCATAAGACTATTATAGAAGACTAGAACAGACTGGTACCATCATAAGACTAGAACAGACTGGTACCATCATAAGACTATTATAGAAGACTAGAAGAGACTGGTACCATCATAAGACTAGAATAGACTGGTACCATCATAAGGCTATTATAGAAGACTAGAACAGACTGGTACCATCATAAGACTATTATAGAAGACTAGAACAGACTGGTACCATCATAAGGCTAGAACAGACTGGTACCATCATAAGACTATTAAAGAAGGCTAGAAACGACTGGTACCATCATAAGACTATTATAGAAGACTAGAACAGACTGGTACCATCATAATGCTATTATAGAAGACTAGAACAGACTGGTAACATCATAAGGCTATTATAGAAGACTAGAACAGACTGGTACCATCATAAGACTATTATAGAAGAGTAGAACAGACTGGTACCATCATAAGGCTAGAACAGACTGGTACCATCATAAGGCTTTTATAGAAGACTAGAACAGACTGGTACCATCATAAGACTATTATAGAAGACTAGAACAGACTGGTACCACCGTAAGGCTGTTATAGAAGACTAGAACAGACTGGTACCATCATAAAGCTATTATAGAAGACTAGAACAGACTGGTACCATCATAAGACTATTATAGAAGACTAGAAAAGACTGGTACCATCATAAGACTATTATAGAAGACTAGAACAGACTGGTACCATCATAAGACTAGAACAGACTGGTACCATCATAAGACTATTATAGAAGACTAGAACAGACTGGTACCATCATAAGACTATTATAGAAGACTAGAACAGACTGGTACCATCATACGACTAGAACAGACTGGTACCATCACAAGACGCTAGAACAGACTGGTACCATCATAAGGCTATTATAGAAGACTAGAACAGACTGGTACCATCATAAGACTATTATAGAAGACTAGAACAGACTGGTACCATCATAAGGCTAGAACAGACTGGTACCATCATAAGGCTATTATAGAAGACTAGAAGAGACTGGTACCATCATAAGACTAGAACAGACTGGTACCATCATAAGACTATTATAGAAGGCTAGAACAGACTGGTACCATCATAAGGCTATTATAGAAGACTAGAACAGACTGGTACCATCATAAGACTATTATAGAAGACTAGAACAGACTGGTACCATCATAAGGACTAGAACAGACTGGTACCATCATAAGACTATTAAAGAAGACTAGAACCGACTGGTACCATCATAAGGCTATTATAGAAGACAAGAACAGACTGGTACCATCATAAGGCTAGTATAGAAGACTAGAACAGACTGGTACCATCATAATGCTATTATAGAAGACTAGAACAGACTGGTACCATCATAAGACTAGAACAGACTGGTACCATCATAAGACTATTATAGAAGACTAGAACAGACTGGTACCATCATAAGGCTATTATAGAAGACTAGAACAGACTGGTACCATCATAAGACTATTATAGAAGACTAGAACAGACTGGTACCATCATAAGACTATTATAGAAGACTAGAACAGACTGGTACCATCATAAGGCTATTATAGAAGACTAGAACAGACTGGTACCATCATAAGGCTATTATAGAAGACTAGAACAGACTGGTACCATCATAAGGCTATTATAGAAGACTAGAACAGACTGGTACCATCATAAGACTAGAACAGACTGGTACCATCATAAGACTATTATAGAAGACTAGAACAGACTGGTACCATCATAAGGCTAGAACAGACTGGTACCATCATAAAGACTATTAAAGAAGGCTAGAACAGACTGGTACCATCATAAGACTTCTATAGAAGACTAGAACAGACTGGTACCATCATAAGGCTAGAACAGACTGGTACCATCATAAGGCTATTATAGAAGACTAGAACAGACTGGTACCATCATAAGACTAGAACAGACTGGTACCATCATAAGGCTATTATAGAAGACTAGAACAGACTGGTACCATCATAAGACTAGAACAGACTGGTACCATCATAAGACTATTATAGAAGGCTAGAACAGACTGGTACCATCATAAGGCTATTATAGAAGACTAGAAAGACTGGTACCATCATAAGACTAAAAGGCTAGAACCGACTGGTACCATCATAAGACTATTATAGAAGACTAGAACAGACTGGTACCATCATAATGCAACTAGAACAGACTGGTACCATCATAAGACTATTATAGAAGACTAGAACAGACTGGTACCATCATAAGACTATTATAGAAGACTAGAACAGACTGGTACCATCATAAGACTAGAACAGACTGGTACCATCATAAGACTTTTATAGAAGACTAGAACAGACTGGTACCATCATAAGACTAGAACAGACTGGTACCATCATAAGACTATTATAGAAGACTAGAACAGACTGGTACCATCATAAGACTAGAACAGACTGGTACCATCATAAGACTATTAGAAGACTAGAACAGACTGGTACCATCATAAGGCTAAGACTAGAACAGACTGGTACCATCATAAAACTATTATAGAAGACTAGAACAGACTGGTACCATCATAAGACTATTATAGAAGACTAGAACAGACTGGTACCATCATAAGGCTATTATAGAAGACTAGAACAGACTGGTACCATCTTAAGACTAGAACAGACTGGTACCATCATAAGACTATTAAAGAAGACTAGAACAGACTGGTACCATCATAAGACTATTATAGAAGACTAGAACAGACTGGTACCATCATAAGACTAGAACAGACTGGTACCATCATAAGACTATTATAGAAGACTAGAACAGACTGGTACCATCACAAGGCTAGAACAGACTGGTACCATCATAAGACTATTATAGAAGACTAGAACAGACTGGTACCACCGAAGCTTATAGAAGACTAGAACAGACTGGTACCATCATAAGACTATTATAGAAGACTAGAACAGACTGGTACCATCATAAGACTATTATAGAAGACTAGAACAGACTGGTACCATCATAAGACTATTATAGAAGACTAGAACAGACTGGTACCACTTAAGACTAGAACAGACTGGTACCATCATAAGGCTATTAAAGAAGACTAGAACAGACTGGTACCATCATAAGACTATTATAGAAGACTAGAACAGACTGGTACCATCATAAGGCTAGAACAGACTGGTACCATCATAAGACTATTATAGAAGACTAGAACAGACTGGTACCATCACAAGAGCTAGAACAGACTGGTACCATCATAAGACTATTATAGAAGACTAGAACAGACTGGTACCATCATAAGGCTATTATAGAAGACTAGAACAGACTGGTACCATCATAAGGCTAGAACAGACTGGTACCATCATAAGACTATTATAGAAGACTAGAACAGACTGGTACCATCATAAGACTAGAACAGACTGGTACCATCATAAGGCTATTATAGAAGACTAGAACAGACTGGTACCATCATAAGGCTATTATAGAAGACTAGAAACAGACTGGTACCATCATAAGACTATTATAGAAGACTAGAACAGACTGGTACCATCATAAGGCTAGAACAGACTGGTACCATCATAAGACTATTATAGAAGACTAGAACAGACTGGTACCATCATAAGGCTATTATAGAAGACTAGAACAGACTGGTACCATCATAAGGCTATTATAGAAGACTAGAACAGACTGGTACCATCATAAGACTAGAACAGACTGGTACCATCATAAGACTATTATAGAAGACTAGAACAGACTGGTACCATCGTAAGGCTATTATAGAAGACTAGAACAGACTGGTACCATCATAAGGCTATTATAGAAGACTAGAACAGACTGGTACCATCATAAGGCTATTATAGAAGACTAGAACAGACTGGTACCATCATAAGACTATTATAGAACACTAGAACAGACTGGTACCATCATAAGACTATTATAGAAGACTAGAACAGACTGGTACCGTCATAAGGCTATTATAGAAGACTAGAACAAACTGGTACCATCATAAGGCTATTATAGAATACTAGAACAGACTGGTACCATCATAAGACTAGAACAGACTGGTACCATCATAAGACTATTATAGAAGACTAGAACAGACTGGTACCATCATAAGGCTAGAACAGACTGGTACCATCATAAGGCTATTATAGAAGACTAGAACAGACTGGTACCATCATAAGGCTATTATAGAAGACTAGAACAGACTGGTACCATCATAAGACTAGAACAGACTGGTACCATCATAAGACTATTATAGAAGACTAGAACAGACTGGTACCATCATAAGACTAGAACAGACTGGTACCATCATAAGACTATTTGAAGACTAGAACAGACTGGTACCATCATAATGCTATTATAGAAGACTAGAACAGACTGGTACCATCATAAGGCTATTATAGAAGACTAGAACAGACTGGTACCATCATAAGACTATTATAGAAGACTAGAACAGACTGGTACCATCATAAGGCTATTATAGAAGACTAGAACAGACTGGTACCATCATAAGACTAGAACAGACTGGTACCATCATAAAGACTACTAAAGAAGACTAGAACAGACTGGTACCATCATAAGACTATTATAGAAGACTAGAACAGACTGGTACCATCATAAGGCTAGAACAGACTGGTACCATCATAAGACTATTATAGAAGACTAGAACAGACTGGTACCATCATAAGACTAGAACAGACTGGTACCATCATAAGACTATTATAGAAGACTAGAACAGACTGGTACCATCATAAGACTAGAACAGACTGGTACCATCATAAGACTATTATAGAAGACTAGAACAGACTGGTACCATCATAAGACTATTATAGAAGACTAGAACAGACTGGTACCATCATAAGACTATTATAGAAGACTAGAACAGACTGGTACCATCATAAGACTATTATAGAAGACTAGAACAGACTGGTACCATCATAAGACTATTATAGAAGACTAGAAACAGACTGGTACCATCATAAGACTATTATAGAAGACTAGAACAGACTGGTACCATCATAAGACTATTATAGAAGACTAGAACAGACTGGTACCATCATAAGGCTAGAACAGACTGGTACCATCATAAGACTATTATAGAAGACTAGAACAGACTGGTACCATCATAAGGCTAGAACAGACTGGTACCATCATAAGACTATTATAGAAGACTAGAACAGACTGGTACCATCATAAGTCTAGAACAGACTGGTACCATCATAAGACTATTATAGAAGACTAGAACAGACTGGTACCATCATAAGGCTATTATAGAAGACTAGAACAGACTGGTACCATCATAAAGACTATTATAGAAGACTAGAACAGACTGGTACCATCATAAGGCTATTATAGAAGACTAGAACAGACTGGTACCAACATAAGGCTATTATAGAAGACTAGAAATGACTGGTACCATCATAAGACTAGAACAGACTGGTACCATCATAAGACTATTATAGAAGACTAGAACAGACTGGTACCATCATAAGACTATTATAGAAGACTAGAACAGACTGGTACCATCATAAGGCTAGAAACAGACTGGTACCATCATAAGGCTATTATAGAAGACTAGAACAGACTGGTACCATCATAAGGCTATTATAGAAGACTAGAACAGACTGGTACCATCATAAGGCTATTATAGAAGACTAGAACAGACTGGTACCATCATAAGGCTATTATAGAAGACTAGAACAGACTGGTACCATCATAAGACTATTATAGAAGACTAGAACAGACTGGTACCATCATAAGACTATTATAGAAGACTAGAACAGACTGGTACCATCATAAGGCTATTATAGAAGACTAGAACAGACTGGTACCATCATAAGACTAGAACAGACTGGTACCATCATAAGACTATTATAGAAGACTAGAACAGACTGGTACCATCATAAGACTATTATAGAAGACTAGAACAGACTGGTACCATCATAAGACTAGAACAGACTGGTACCATCATAAGACTATTATAGAAGACTAGAACAGACTGGTACCATCATAAGACTAGAACAGACTGGTACCATCATAAGGCTATTATAGAAGACTAGAACAGACTGGTACCATCATAAGGCTATTATAGAAGACTAGAACAGACTGGTACCATCATAAGACTAGAACAGACTGGTACCATCATAAGACTATTATAGAAGACTAGAACAGACTGGTACCATCATAAGACTAGAACAGACTGGTACCATCATAAGACTATTATAGAAGACTAGAACAGACTGGTACCATCATAAGGCTATTATAGAAGACTAGAAACAGACTGGTACCATCATAAGACTATTATAGAAGACTAGAACAGACTGGTACCATCATAAGACTAGAACAGACTGGTACCATCATAAGACTATTATAGAAGACTAGAACAGACTGGTACCATCATAAGGCTATTATAGAAGACTAGAACAGACTGGTACCATCATAAGACTATTATAGAAGACTAGAACAGACTTGTACCAACATAAGACTAGAACAGACTGGTACCATCATAAGACTATTATAGAAGACTAGAACAGACTGGTACCATCATAAGGCTTATGAAGACTAGAACAGACTGGTACCATCATAAGACTATTATAGAAGACTAGAACAGACTGGTACCATCATAAGGCTATTATAGAAGACTAGAACAGACTGGTACCATCATAAGACTATTATAGAAGACTAGAACAGACTGGTACCATCATAAGGCTATTATAGAAGACTAGAACAGACTGGTACCATCATAAGGCTATTATAGAAGACTAGAACAAACTGGTACAATCATAAGGCTATTATAGAAGACTAGAACAGGCTTGTACAATCATAAGACTAGAACAGACTGGTAACATCATAAGGCTATTATAGAAGACTAGAACAGACTGGTACCATCAAATAAGACTAGAACAGACTGGTACCATCATAAGACTATTATAGAAGACTAGAACAGACTGGTACCATCATAAGGCTATTATAGAAGACTAGAACAGACTGGTACCATCATAAGGCTACAGACTGGTACCATCATAAGACTATTATAGAAGACTAGAACAGACTGGTACCATCATAAGACTAGAACAGACTGGTACCATCATAAGACTATTATAGAAGACTAGAACAGACTGGTACCATCATAAGACTATTATAGAAGACTAGAACAGACTGGTACCATCATAAGACTATTATAGAAGACTAGAACAGACTGGTACCATCATAAGGCTATTATAGAAGACTAGAACAGACTGGTACCATCATAAGGCTATTATAGAAGACTAGAACAGACTGGTACCATCATAAGACTAGAAAATACTGGTACCATCATAAGGCTATTATAGAAGACTAGAACAGACTGGTACCATCATAAGGCTATTATAGAAGACTAGAACAGACTGGTACCATCATAAGGCTAGAACAGACTGGTACCATCATAAGACTATTATAGAAGACTAGAACAGACTGGTACCATCATAAGACTATTATAGAAGACTAGAACAGACTGGTACCATCATAAGACTAGAACAGACTGGTACCATCATAAGGCTAGAACAGACTGGTACCATCATAAGACTATTATAGAAGACTAGAACAGACTGGTACCATCATAAGACTATTATAGAAGACTAGAACAGACTGGTACCATCATAAGGCTAGAACAGACTGGTACCATCATAAGGCTTTTATAGAAGACTAGAACAGACTGCTACCATCATAAGACTAGAACAGACTGGTACCATCATAAGACTATTGAAGACTAGAACAGACTGGTACCATCATAAGGCTAATAAGACTAGAACAGTCTGGTACCATCATAAGGCTATTATAGAAGACTAGAACAGACTGGTACCATCATAAGACTAGAACAGACTGGTACCATCATAAGACTATTATAGAAGACTAGAACAGACTGGTACCATCATAAGGCTAGACACAGACTGGTACCATCATAAGGCTATTATAGAAGACTAGAACAGACTACTACCATCATAAGACTAGAACAGATTGGTACCATCATAAGGCTATTATAGAAGACTAGAACAGACTGGTACCATCATAAGGCTATTATAGAAGACTAGAACAGACTGGTACCATCATAAGGCTATTATAGAAGACTAGAACAGACTGGTACCATCATAAGGCTATTATAGAAGACTAGAACAGACTGGTACCATCATAAGGCTATTATAGAAGACTAGAACAGGCTGGTACCATCATAAGACTAAAGACTAGAACAGACTGGTACCATCATAAGGCTATTATAGAAGACTAGAACAGACTGGTACCATCATAAGACTAGAACAGACTGGTACCATCATAAGGCTATTATAGAAGACTAGAACAGACTGGTACCATCATAAGACTATTATGGAAGATAGAACAGACTGGTACCATCATAAGGCTATTATAGAAGACTAGAACAGACTGGTACCATCATAAGGCTATTATAGAAGACTAGAACAGACTGGTACCATCATGCACAGACTGGTACCATCATAAGACTATTATAGAAGACTAGAACAGACTGTACCATCATAAGACTAGAACAGACTGGTACCATCATAAGACTATTATAGAAGACTAGAACAGACTGGTACCATCATAAGGCTATTATAGAAGACTAGAACAGACTGGTACCATCATAAGGCTATTATAGAAGACTAGAACAGACTGGTACCATCATAAGGCTACTATAGAAGACTAGAACAGACTGGTACCATCATAAGACTATTATAGAAGACTAGAACAGACTGGTACCATCATAAGACTATTATAGAAGACTAGAACAGACTTGTACCATCATAAGAGCTAGAACAAACTGGTACCATCATAAGGCTATTATAGAAGACTAGAACAGACTGGTACCATCATAAGACTAGAACAAACTGGTACCATCATAAGGCTATTATAGAAGACTAGAACAGACTGGTACCATCATAAGACTAGAAAAACTGGTACCATCATAAGACTATTATAGAAGACTAGAACAGACTGGTACCATCATAAAGCTATTATAGAAGACTAGAACAGACTGTTACCATCATAAGGCTTTTATAGAAGACTAGAACAGACTACTACCATCATAAGGCTATTATAGAAGACTAGAACAGACTGGTACCATCATAAGGCTATTATAGAAGACTAGAACAGACTGGTACCATCATAAGGCTAGAACAGACTGGTACCATCATAAGGCTGGCTAGAACAGACTGGTACCATCATAAGGCTATTATAGCAGACTAGAACAGACTGGTACCATCATAAGGCTATTACAGACAGACTAGAACAGACTGGTACCATCATAAGGCTATTATAGCAGACTAGAACAGACTGGTACCATCATAAGACTAGAAAATACTGGTACCATCATAAGACTATTGTAGAAGACTAGAACAGACTGGTATATCATAAAGCTATTATAGAAGACTAGAACAGGCTGGTACCATCATAAGACTAGAACAGACTGGTACCATCATAAGGCTATTATTGAAGACTAGAACAGACTACTACCATCATAAGGCTAGAAAAGACTGGTACCATCATAAGGCTAGAACAGACTGGTACCATCATAAAGCTATTATTGAAGACTAGAACAGACTACTACCATCATAAGGCTAGAAAAGACTGGTACCATCATAAGGCTAGAACAGACTGGTACCATCATAAAGCTATTATTGAAGACTAGAACAGACTGGTACCATCATAAGGCTATTATAGAAGACTAGAACAGACTGGTACCATCATAAGACTAGAACAGACTGGTACCATCATAAGACAAGAACAGACTGTTACCATCATAAGACTATTATAGAAGACTAGAACAGACTGGTACCATCATAAGACTATTATAGAAGACTCGAACAGACAAGTACCATCATAAGGCTAAAACAGACTGGTACCATCATAAGGCTAGAACAGACTGGTACCATCATAAGGCTTTTATAGAAGACTAGAACAGACTACTACCATCATAAGACTAGAACAGACTGGTACCATCATAAGACTAGAACAGACTGGTAACATCATAAGGCTATTATAGAAGACTAGAACAGTCTGGTACCATCATAAGGCTATTATAGAAGACTAGAACAGACTGGTACCATCATAAGGCTATTATAGAAGACTAGAACAAACTGGTACCATCATAAGGCTATTATAGAAGACTAGAACAGACTGGTACCATCATAAGGCTATTATAGAAGACTAGAACAGACTGGTACCATCATAAGGCTATTATTGAAGACTAGAACAGACTGGTACCATCATAAGGCTATTATAGAAGACTAGAACAGACTGGTACCATCATAAGAATATTATAGAAGACTAGAACAGACTGGTACCAATCATCAGACTGGTACCATCATAAGACTAGTACCATCATAAGACTAGAACAGACTGGTACCATCATAAGGCTATTATAGAAGACGAGAACAGACTGATACCATCATAAGGGTATTATAGAAGACTAGAACAGACTGGTACCATCATAAGACAACTATAGAAGACTAGAACAGACTGGTACCATCATAAGGCTATTATAGAAGACTAGAACAGACTGGTACCATCATAAGACTATTATAGAACACTAGAACAGACTGGTACCATCATAAGGCTATTATAGAAGACTAGAACAGACTTGTACCATCATAAGGCTAGAACAAACTGGTACCATCATAAGGCTATTATAGAATACTAGAACAGACTGGTACCATCATAAGACTAGAAAATACTGGTACCATCATAAGACTATTATAGAAGACTAGAACAGACTGGTACCATCATAAAGCTATTATAGAAGACTAGAACACGCTGGTACCATCATAAGACTAGAACAGACTGTTACCATCATAAGGCTTTTATAGAAGACTAGAACAGACTACTACCATCATAAGGCTATTATAGAAGACTAGAACAGACTGGTACCATCATAAGGCTATTATAGAAGACTAGAACAGACTGGTACTATCATAAGACTAGAACAGACTGGTACCATCATAAGGCTATTATAGAAGACTAGAACAGACTGGTACCATCAAAAGGCTAGAAAAGACTGGTACCATCATAAGGCTAGAACAGACTGGTACCATCATAAGGCTATTATAGCAGACTAGAACAGACTGGTACCGTCATAAGGCTATTATAGAAGACTAGAACAGACTGGTACCATCATAAGGCTATTATAGCAGACTAGAACAGACTGGTACCATCATAAGACTAGAAAATACTGGTACCATCATAAGACTATTGTAGAAGACTAGAACAGACTGGTACATCATAAAGCTATTATAGAAGACTAGAACAGGCTGGTACCATCATAAGACTAGAACAGACTGGTACCATCATAAGGCTATTATTGAAGACTAGAACAGACTACTACCATCATAAGGCTAGAAAAGACTGGTACCATCATAAGGCTAGAACAGACTGGTACCATCATAAAGCTATTATTGAAGACTAGAACAGACTACTACCATCATAAGGCTAGAAAAGACTGGTACCATCATAAGGCTAGAACAGACTGGTACCATCATAAAGCTATTATTGAAGACTAGAACAGACTGGTACCATCATAAGGCTATTATAGAAGACTAGAACAGACTGGTACCATCATAAGACAAGAACAGACTGTTACCATCATAAGACTATTATAGAAGACTAGAACAGACTGGTACCATCATAAGACTATTATAGAAGACTCGAACAGACAAGTACCATCATAAGGCTAAAACAGACTGGTAACATCATAATGCTATTATAGAAGAAGAGAACAGACTGGTACCACCATAAGACTAGAACAGACTGGTACCATCATAAGGCTATTATAGAAGACTAGAACAGACTGGTACCATCATAAGGCTATTATAGAAGACAAGAACAGACTGGTACCAATCATAAGACTAGAAAATACTGGTACCATCATAAGACTATTATAGAAGACTAGAACAGACTGGTACCATCATAAAGCTATTATAGAAGACTAGAACAGGCTGGTACCATCATAAGACTAGAACAGACTGGTACCATCATAAGGCTAGAACAGACAGGAATCATCATAAGACTATTACAGAAGACTAGAACAGACTGGTACCATCATAAGACCAGAACAGACTGGTACCATCATAAGACTATTATAGAAGACTAGAACAGACTGGTACCATCATAAGACTAGAACAGACTGGTAACATCATAAGGCTATTATAGAAGACTAGAACAGGCTGGTACCATCATAAGACCAGAACAGACTGGTACCATCATAAGACTATTATAGAAGACTAGAACAGACTGGTACCATCATAAGGCTAGAACAGACTGGTACCATCATAAGGCTTTTATAGAAGACTAGAACAGACTACTACCATCATAAGACTAGAACAGACTGGTACCATCATAAGACTAGAACAGACTGGTAACATCATAAGGCTATTATAGAAGACTAGAACAGTCTGGTACCATCATAAGGCTATTATAGAAGACTAGAACAGACTGGTACCATCATAAGGCTATTATAGAAGACTAGAACAAACTGGTACCATCATAAGGCTATTATAGAAGACTAGAACAGGCTGGTACCATCATAAGACTAGAACAGACTGGTACCATCATAAGGCTATTATAGAAGACTAGAACAGGCTGGTACCATCATAAGACCAGAACAGACTGGTACCATCATAAGACTATTATAGAAGACTAGAACAGACTGGTACCATCATAAGGCTAGAACAGACTGGTACCATCATAAGGCTTTTATAGAAGACTAGAACAGACTACTACCATCATAAGACTAGAACAGACTGGTACCATCATAAGACTAGAACAGACTGGTAACATCATAAGGCTATTATAGAAGACTAGAACAAACTGGTACCATCATAAGGCTATTATAGAAGACTAGAACAGGCTGGTACCATCATAAGACTAGAACAGACTGGTACCATCATAAGGCTATTATAGAAGACTAGAACAGGCTGGTACCATCATAAGACCAGAACAGACTGGTACCATCATAAGACTATTATAGAAGACTAGAACAGACTGGTACCATCATAAGGCTAGAACAGACTGGTACCATCATAAGGCTTTTATAGAAGACTAGAACAGACTACTACCATCATAAGACTAGAACAGACTGGTACCATCATAAGACTAGAACAGACTGGTAACATCATAAGGCTATTATAGAAGACTAGAACAGTCTGGTACCATCATAAGGCTATTATAGAAGACTAGAACAGACTGGTACCATCATAAGGCTATTATAGAAGACTAGAACAAACTGGTACCATCATAAGGCTATTATAGAAGACTAGAACAGACTGGTACCATCATAAGGCTATTATAGAAGACTAGAACAGACTGGTACCATCATAAGGCTATTATTGAAGACTAGAACAGACTGGTACCATCATAAGGCTATTATAGAAGACTAGAACAGACTGGTACCATCATAAGAATATTATAGAAGACTAGAACAGACTGGTACCAATCATCAGACTGGTACCATCATAAGACTAGTACCATCATAAGACTAGAACAGACTGGTACCATCATAAGGCTATTATAGAAGACGAGAACAGACTGGTACCATCATAAGGGTATTATAGAAGACTAGAACAGACTGGTACCATCATAAGACAACTATAGAAGACTAGAACAGACTGGTACCATCATAAGGCTATTATAGAAGACTAGAACAGACTGGTACCATCATAAGACTATTATAGAACACTAGAACAGACTGGTACCATCATAAGGCTATTATAGAAGACTAGAACAGACTTGTACCATCATAAGGCTAGAACAAACTGGTACCATCATAAGGCTATTATAGAATACTAGAACAGACTGGTACCATCATAAGACTAGAAAATACTGGTACCATCATAAGACTATTATAGAAGACTAGAACAGACTGGTACCATCATAAAGCTATTATAGAAGACTAGAACACGCTGGTACCATCATAAGACTAGAACAGACTGTTACCATCATAAGGCTTTTATAGAAGACTAGAACAGACTACTACCATCATAAGGCTATTATAGAAGACTAGAACAGACTGGTACCATCATAAGGCTATTATAGAAGACTAGAACAGACTGGTACTATCATAAGACTAGAACAGACTGGTACCATCATAAGGCTATTATAGAAGACTAGAACAGACTGGTACCATCAAAAGGCTAGAAAAGACTGGTACCATCATAAGGCTAGAACAGACTGGTACCATCATAAGGCTATTATAGCAGACTAGAACAGACTGGTACCATCATAAGGCTATTATAGCAGACTAGAACAGACTGGTACCATCATAAGACTATTATAGAAGACTAGAACAGACTGGTACCATCATAAGGCTAGAACAGACTGGTACCATCATAAGGCTTTTATAGAAGACTAGAACAGACTACTACCATCATAAGACTAGAACAGACTGGTACCATCATAAGACTAGAACAGACTGGTAACATCATAAGGCTATTATAGAAGACTAGAACAAACTGGTACCATCATAAGGCTATTATAGAAGACTAGAACAGGCTGGTACCATCATAAGACTAGAACAGACTGGTACCATCATAAGGCTATTATAGAAGACTAGAACAGGCTGGTACCATCATAAGACCAGAACAGACTGGTACCATCATAAGACTATTATAGAAGACTAGAACAGACTGGTACCATCATAAGGCTAGAACAGACTGGTACCATCATAAGGCTTTTATAGAAGACTAGAACAGACTACTACCATCATAAGACTAGAACAGACTGGTACCATCATAAGACTAGAACAGACTGGTAACATCATAAGGCTATTATAGAAGACTAGAACAGTCTGGTACCATCATAAGGCTATTATAGAAGACTAGAACAGACTGGTACCATCATAAGGCTATTATAGAAGACTAGAACAAACTGGTACCATCATAAGGCTATTATAGAAGACTAGAACAGACTGGTACCATCATAAGGCTATTATAGAAGACTAGAACAGACTGGTACCATCATAAGGCTATTATTGAAGACTAGAACAGACTGGTACCATCATAAGGCTATTATAGAAGACTAGAACAGACTGGTACCATCATAAGAATATTATAGAAGACTAGAACAGACTGGTACCAATCATCAGACTGGTACCATCATAAGACTAGTACCATCATAAGACTAGAACAGACTGGTACCATCATAAGGCTATTATAGAAGACGAGAACAGACTGGTACCATCATAAGGCTATTATAGAAGACTAGAACAGACTGGTACCATCATAAGACTATTATAGAACACTAGAACAGACTGGTACCATCATAAGGCTATTATAGAAGACTAGAACAGACTTGTACCATCATAAGGCTAGAACAAACTGGTACCATCATAAGGCTATTATAGAATACTAGAACAGACTGGTACCATCATAAGACTAGAAAATACTGGTACCATCATAAGACTATTATAGAAGACTAGAACAGACTGGTACCATCATAAAGCTATTATAGAAGACTAGAACACGCTGGTACCATCATAAGACTAGAACAGACTGTTACCATCATAAGGCTTTTATAGAAGACTAGAACAGACTACTACCATCATAAGGCTATTATAGAAGACTAGAACACACTGGTACCATCATAAGGCTATTATAGAAGACTAGAACAGACTGGTACTATCATAAGACTAGAACAGACTGGTACCATCATAAGGCTATTATAGAAGACTAGAACAGACTGGTACCATCAAAAGGCTAGAAAAGACTGGTACCATCATAAGGCTAGAACAGACTGGTACCATCATAAGGCTATTATAGCAGACTAGAACAGACTGGTACCATCATAAGGCTATTATAGCAGACTAGAACAGACTGGTACCATCATAAGGCTATTATAGCAGACTAGAACAGACTGGTACCATCATAAGACTAGAAAATACTGGTACCATCATAAGACTATTGTAGAAGACTAGAACAGACTGGTATATCATAAAGCTATTATAGAAGACTAGAACAGGCTGGTACCATCATAAGACTAGAACAGACTGGTACCATCATAAGGCTATTATTGAAGACTAGAACAGACTACTACCATCATAAGGCTAGAAAAGACTGGTACCATCATAAGGCTAGAACAGACTGGTACCATCATAAAGCTATTATTGAAGACTAGAACAGACTACTACCATCATAAGGCTAGAAAAGACTGGTACCATCATAAGGCTAGAACAGACTGGTACCATCATAAAGCTATTATTGAAGACTAGAACAGACTGGTACCATCATAAGGCTATTATAGAAGACTAGAACAGACTGGTACCATCATAAGACTTGAACAGACTGGTACCATCATAAGACTATTATATAGAAGACTAGAACAGACAAGTACCATCATAAGGCTAAAACAGACTGGTACCATCATAAGGCTAGAACAGACTGGTACCATCATAAGGCTTTTATAGAAGACTAGAACAGACTACTACCATCATAAGACTAGAACAGACTGGTACCATCATAAGACTAGAACAGACTGGTAACATCATAAGGCTATTATAGAAGACTAGAACAGTCTGGTACCATCATAAGGCTATTATAGAAGACTAGAACAGACTGGTACCATCATAAGGCTATTATAGAAGACTAGAACAAACTGGTACCATCATAAGGCTATTATAGAAGACTAGAACAGACTGGTACCATCATAAGGCTATTATAGAAGACTAGAACAGACTGGTACCATCATAAGGCTATTATTGAAGACTAGAACAGACTGGTACCATCATAAGGCTATTATAGAAGACTAGAACAGACTGGTACCATCATAAGAATATTATAGAAGACTAGAACAGACTGGTACCAATCATCAGACTGGTACCATCATAAGACTAGTACCATCATAAGACTAGAACAGACTGGTACCATCATAAGGCTATTATAGAAGACGAGAACAGACTGATACCATCATAAGGGTATTATAGAAGACTAGAACAGACTGGTACCATCATAAGACAACTATAGAAGACTAGAACAGACTGGTACCATCATAAGGCTATTATAGAAGACTAGAACAGACTGGTACCATCATAAGACTTTTATAGAACACTAGAACAGACTGGTACCATCATAAGGCTATTATAGAAGACTAGAACAGACTTGTACCATCATAAGGCTAGAACAAACTGGTACCATCATAAGGCTATTATAGAATACTAGAACAGACTGGTACCATCATAAGACTAGAAAATACTGGTACCATCATAAGACTATTATAGAAGACTAGAACAGACTGGTACCATCATAAAGCTATTATAGAAGACTAGAACACGCTGGTACCATCATAAGACTAGAACAGACTGTTACCATCATAAGGCTTTTATAGAAGACTAGAACAGACTACTACCATCATAAGGCTATTATAGAAGACTAGAACAGACTGGTACCATCATAAGGCTATTATAGAAGACTAGAACAGACTGGTACTATCATAAGACTAGAACAGACTGGTACCATCATAAGGCTATTATAGAAGACTAGAACAGACTGGTACCATCAAAAGGCTAGAAAAGACTGGTACCATCATAAGGCTAGAACAGACTGGTACCATCATAAGGCTATTATAGCAGACTAGAACAGACTGGTACCGTCATAAGGCTATTATAGAAGACTAGAACAGACTGGTACCATCATAAGGCTATTATAGCAGACTAGAACAGACTGGTACCATCATAAGACTAGAAAATACTGGTACCATCATAAGGCTAGAACAGACTGGTACCATCATAAAGCTATTATTGAAGACTAGAACAGACTACTACCATCATAAGGCTAGAAAAGACTGGTACCATCATAAGGCTAGAACAGACTGGTACCATCATAAGGCTAGAACAGACTGGTACCATCATAAAGCTATTATTGAAGACTAGAACAGACTACTACCATCATAAGGCTAGAAAAGACTGGTACCATCATAAGACTAGAACAGACTGGTACCATCATAAGACTATTATATAGAAGACTAGAACAGACTGGTACCATCATAAGACTTGAACAGACTGGTACCATCATAAGACTATTATAGAAGACTAGAACAGACTGGTACCATCATAAGACTATTATAGAAGACTCGAACAGACTGGTACCATCATAAGGCTATTATAGAAGACAAGAACAGACTGGTACCATCATAAAGCTATTATAGAAGACTAGAACAGGCTGGTACCATCATAAGACTAGAACAGACTGGTACCATCATAAGGCTAGAACAGACAGGAATCATCATAAGACTATTACAGAAGACTAGAACAGACTGGTACATCATAAAGCTATTATAGAAGACTAGAACAGGCTGGTACCATCATAAGACCAGAACAGACTGGTACCATCATAAGACTATTATAGAAGACTAGAACAGACTGGTACCATCATAAGGCTAGAACAGACTGGTACCATCATAAGGCTTTTATAGAAGACTAGAACAGACTGGTACCATCATAAGGCTATTATAGAAGACTAGAACAGACTGGTACCATCATAAAGCTCTTACAGAAGACTAGAACAGACTGGTACCATCATAAGACCAGAACAGACTGGTACCATCATAAGACTATTATAGAAGACTAGAACAGACTGGTACCATCATAAGACTAGAACAGACTGGTAACATCATAAGGCTATTATAGAAGACTAGAACAGTCTGGTACCATCATAAGGCTATTATAGAAGACTAGAACAGGCTGGTACCATCATAAGACCAGAACAGACTGGTACCATCATAAGACTATTATAGAAGACTAGAACAGACTGGTACCATCATAAGGCTAGAACAGACTGGTACCATCATAAGGCTTTTATAGAAGACTAGAACAGACTACTACCATCATAAGACTAGAACAGACTGGTACCATCATAAGACTAGAACAGACTGGTAACATCATAAGGCTATTATAGAAGACTAGAACAGTCTGGTACCATCATAAGGCTATTATAGAAGACTAGAACAGACTGGTACCATCATAAGGCTATTATAGAAGACTAGAACAAACTGGTACCATCATAAGGCTATTATAGAAGACTAGAACAGGCTGGTACCATCATAAGACTAGAACAGACTGGTACCATCATAAGGCTATTATAGAAGACTAGAACAGGCTGGTACCATCATAAGACCAGAACAGACTGGTACCATCATAAGACTATTATAGAAGACTAGAACAGACTGGTACCATCATAAGGCTAGAACAGACTGGTACCATCATAAGGCTTTTATAGAAGACTAGAACAGACTACTACCATCATAAGACTAGAACAGACTGGTACCATCATAAGACTAGAACAGACTGGTAACATCATAAGGCTATTATAGAAGACTAGAACAGTCTGGTACCATCATAAGGCTATTATAGAAGACTAGAACAGACTGGTACCATCATAAGGCTATTATAGAAGACTAGAACAAACTGGTACCATCATAAGGCTATTATAGAAGACTAGAACAGACTGGTACCATCATAAGGCTATTATAGAAGACTAGAACAGACTGGTACCATCATAAGGCTAATATTGAAGACTAGAACAGACTGGTACCATCATAAGGCTATTATAGAAGACTAGAACAGACTGGTACCATCATAAGAATATTATAGAAGACTAGAACAGACTGGTACCAATCATCAGACTGGTACCATCATAAGACTAGTACCATCATAAGACTAGAACAGACTGGTACCATCATAAGGCTATTATAGAAGACGAGAACAGACTGGTACCATCATAAGTGTATTATAGAAGACTAGAACAGACTGGTACCATCATAAGACAACTATAGAAGACTAGAACAGACTGGTACCATCATAAGGCTATTATAGAAGACTAGAACAGACTGGTACCATCATAAGACTATTATAGAACACTAGAACAGACTGGTACCATCATAAGGCTATTATAGAAGACTAGAACAGACTTGTACCATCATAAGGCTAGAACAAACTGGTACCATCATAAGGCTATTATAGAATACTAGAACAGACTGGTACCATCATAAGACTAGAAAATACTGGTACCATCATAAGACTATTATAGAAGACTAGAACAGACTGGTACCATCATAAGACTAGAACAGACTGTTACCATCATAAGGCTTTTATAGAAGACTAGAACAGACTACTACCATCATAAGGCTATTATAGAAGACTAGAACAGACTGGTACCATCATAAGGCTATTATAGAAGACTAGAACAGACTGGTACTATCATAAGACTAGAACAGACTTTTACCATCATAAGGCTATTATAGAAGACTAGAACAGACTGGTACCATCAAAAGGCTAGAAAAGACTGGTAGCATCATAAGGCTTTTATAGAAGACTAGAACAGACTACTACCATCATAAGGCTATTATAGCAGACTAGAACAGACTGGTACCATCATAAGACTAGAAAATACTGGTACCATCATAAGACTATTGTACAAGACTAGAACAGACTGGTACATCATAAAGCTATTATAGAAGACTAGAACAGGCTGGTACCATCATAAGACTAGAACAGACTGGTACCATCATAAGGCTTTTATAGAAGACTAGAACAGACTACTACCATCATAAGGCTATTATAGAAGACTAGAACAGACTGGTACCATCATAAGGCTATTATAGAAGACTAGAACAGACTGGTACTATCATAAGACTAGAACAGACTGGTACCATCATAAGGCTATTATAGAAGACTAGAACAGACTGGTACCATCAAAAGGCTAGAAAAGACTGGTACCATCATAAGGCTAGAACAGACTGGTACCATCATAAGGCTATTATAGCAGACTAGAACAGACTGGTACCATCATAAGACTAGAAAATACTGGTACCATCATAAGACTATTGTACAAGACTAGAACAGACTGGTACATCATAAAGCTATTATAGAAGACTAGAACAGGCTGGTACCATCATAAGACTAGAACAGACTGGTACCATCATAAGACTAGAACAGACTACTACCATCATAAGGCTAGAAAAGACTGGTACCATCATAAGGCTAGAACAGACTGGTACCATCATAAAGCTATTATTGAAGACTAGAACAGACTACTACCATCATAAGGCTAGAAAAGACTGGTACCATCATAAGGCTAGAACAGACTGGTACCATCATAAAGCTATTATTGAAGACTAGAACAGACTGGTACCATCATAAGGCTATTATAGAAGACTAGAACAGACTGGTACCATCATAAGACTTGAACAGACTGGTACCATCATAAGACTATTATAGAAGACTAGAACAGACTGGTACCATCATAAGACTATTATAGAAGACTAGAACAGACAAGTACCATCATAAGGCTATTATAGAAGACTAGAACAGACTGGTACCATCATAAGACTATTATAGAAGACTCGAACAGACAAGTACCATCATAAGGCTAAAACAGACTGGTAACATCATAATGCTAGTATAGATGACTAGAACAGACTGGTACCATCATAAGGCTATTATAGAAGACTAGAACAGACTGGTACCATCATAAGGCTATTATAGAAGACTAGAACAGACTGGTACCATCATAAGGCTATTATAGAAGACAAGAACAGACTGGTACCAATCATAAGACTAGAAAATACTGGTACCATCATAAGACTATTATAGAAGACTAGAACAGACTGGTACCATCATAAAGCTATTATAGAAGACTAGAACAGGCTGGTACCATCATAAGACTAGAACAGACTGGTACCATCATAAGGCTAGAACAGACAGGAATCATCATAAAGCTATTATAGAAGACTAGAACAGGCTGGTACCATCATAAGACCAGAACAGACTGGTACCATCATAAGGCTTTTATAGAGGACTAGAACAGACTGGTACCATCATAAGGCTAGAACAGACTGGTACCATCATAAGGCTTTTATAGAAGACTAGAACAGACTGGTACCATCATAAGGCTATTATAGAAGACTAGAACAGGCTGGTACCATCATAAGGCTATTATAGAAGACTAGAACAGACTGGTACCATCATAAGACTAGAACAGACTGGTACCATCATAAAGCTATTATAGAAGACTAGAACAGGCTGGTACCATCATAAGACCAGAACAGACTGGTACCATCATAAGACTATTATAGAAGACTAGAACAGACTGGTACCATCATAAGGCTAGAACAGACTGGTACCATCATAAGACTAGAAAATACTGGTACCATCATAAGACTATTGTAGAAGACTAGAACAGACTGGTACATCATAAAGCTATTATAGAAGACTAGAACAGGCTGGTACCATCATAAGACTAGAACAGACTGGTACCATCATAAGACTATTATAGAAGACTAGAACAGACTGGTACCATCATAAGACTATTATAGAAGACTAGAACAGACTTCTACCATCATAAGACTAGAACAGACTGGTACCATCATAAGGCTAGAACAGACTGGTACCATCATAAAGCTATTATAGAAGACTAGAACAGACTGGTACCATCATAAGGCTATTATAGAAGACTAGAACAGACTGGTACCATCATAAGACTAGAACAGACTGGTACCATCATAAGACTATTATAGAAGACTCGAACAGACAAGTACCATCATAAGGCTAAAACAGACTGGTAACATCATAATGCTAGTATAGATGACTAGAACAGACTGGTACCATCATAAGGCTATTATAGAAGACTAGAACAGACTGGTACCACCATAAGACTAGAACAGACTGGTACCATCATAAGGCTATTATAGAAGACTAGAACAGACTGGTACCATCATAAGGCTATTATAGAAGACTAGAACAGACTGGTACCATCATAAGAATATTATAGAAGACAAGAACAGACTGGTACCAATCATAAGACTAGAACAGACTGGTACCATCATAAGACTAGAAAATACTGGTACCATCATAAGACTATTATAGAAGACTAGAACAGACTGGTACCATCATAAAGCTATTATAGAAGACTAGAACAGGCTGGTACCATCATAAGACTAGAACAGACTGGTACCATCATAAGGCTATTATAGAAGACTAGAACAGACTGTTACCATCATAAGGCTATTATAGAAGACGAGAACAGACTGGTACCATCATAAGGCTATTATAGAAGACTCGAACAGACAAGTACCATCATAAGGCTAAAACAGACTGGTAACATCATAATGCTAGTATAGATGACTAGAACAGACTGGTACCATCATAAGGCTATTATAGAAGACTAGAACAGACTGGTACCACCATAAGACTAGAACAGACTGGTACCATCATAAGGCTATTATAGAAGACTAGAACAGACTGGTACCATCATAAGGCTATTATAGAAGACTAGAACAGACTGGTACCATCATAAGAATATTATAGAAGACAAGAACAGACTGGTACCAATCATAAGACTAGAACAGACTGGTACCATCATAAGACTAGAAAATACTGGTACCATCATAAGACTATTATAGAAGACTAGAACAGACTGGTACCATCATAAAGCTATTATAGAAGACTAGAACAGGCTGGTACCATCATAAGACTAGAACAGACTGGTACCATCATAAGGCTATTATAGAAGACTAGAACAGACTGGTACCATCATAAGGCTAGAACAGACTGGTACCATCATAAGGCTTTTATAGAAGACTAGAACAGACTGGTACCATCATAAGACCAGAACAGACTGGTACCATCATAAAGCTATTATTGAAGACTAGAACAGACTGTTACCATCATAAGGCTATTATAGAAGACGAGAACAGACTGGTACCATCATAAGGCTATTATAGAAGACTAGAACAGACTGGTACCATCATAAGGCTAGAACAGACTGGTACCATCATAAGGCTTTTATAGAAGACTAGAACAGACTGGTACCATCATAAGGCTATTATAGAAGACTAGAACAGGCTGGTACCATCATAAGACTAGAACAGACTGGTACCATCATAAAGCTATTATAGAAGACTAGAACAGGCTGGTACCATCATAAGACCAGAACAGACTGGTACCATCATAAGACTATTATAGAAGACTAGAACAGACTGGTACCATCATAAGGCTAGAACAGACTGGTACCATCATAAGGCTTTTATAGAAGACTAGAACAGACTGGTACCATCATAAGGCTATTATAGAAGACTAGAACAGACTGGTACCATCATAAAGCTCTTACAGAAGACTAGAACAGACTGGTACCATCATAAGACCAGAACAGACTGGTACCATCATAAGACTAGAACAGACTGGTACCATCATAAGGCTAGAACAGACTGGTACCATCATAAGGCTTTTATAGAACACTAGAACAGACTGGTACCATCATAAGGCTAGAACAGACTGGTACCATCATAAGGCTTTTATAGAACACTAGAACAGACTGGTACCATCATAAGACTATTATAGAAGACTAGAACAGACTGGTACCATCATAAGGCTATTATAGAAGACTAGAACAGACTGGTACCATCATAAGAATATTATAGAAGACAAGAACAGACTGGTACCAATCATAAGACTAGAACAGACTGGTACCATCATAAGACTAGAACAGACTGGTACCATCATAAGACTAGAACAGACTGGTACCATCATAAGGCTATTATAGAAGACTAGAACAGACTGGTACCACCATAAGACTAGAACAGACTGGTACCATCATAAGGCTATTATAGAAGACTAGAACAGACTGGTACCATCATAAGAATATTATAGAAGACAAGAACAGACTGGTACCATCATAAGGCTAGAACAGACTGGTACCATCATAAGGCTTTTATAGAACACTAGAACAGACTGGTACCATCATAAGACTATTATAGAAGACTAGAACAGACTGGTACCATCATAAGGCTAGAACAGACTGGTACCATCATAAGGCTTTTATAGAACACTAGAACAGACTGGTACCATCATAAGACTATTATAGAAGACTAGAACAGACTGGTACCATCATAAGGCTATTATAGAAGACTAGAACAGACTGGTACCATCATAAGAATATTATAGAAGACAAGAACAGACTGGTACCAATCATAAGACTAGAACAGACTGGTACCATCATAAGACTAGAACAGACTGGTACCATCATAAGACTAGAACAGACTGGTACCATCATAAGGCTATTATAGAAGACTAGAACAGACTGGTACCACCATAAGACTAGAACAGACTGGTACCATCATAAGGCTATTATAGAAGACTAGAACAGACTGGTACCATCATAAGAATATTATAGAAGACAAGAACAGACTGGTACCAATCATAAGACTAGAACAGACTGGTACCATCATAAGACTAGAACAGACTGGTACCATCATAAGACTAGAACAGACTGGTACCATCATATGGCTAGAAAAGACTGGTACCATCATAAGGCTAGAAAAGACTGGTACCATCATAAGGCTAGAACAGACTGGTACCATCATAAGGCTATTATAGCAGACTAGAACAGACTGGTACCATCATAAGGCTATTATAGCAGACTAGAACAGACTGGTACCATCATAAGGCTATTATAGCAGACTAGAACAGACTGGTACCATCATAAGACTAGAAAATACTGGTACCATCATAAGACTATTGTAGAAGACTAGAACAGACTGGTACATCATAAAGCTATTATAGAAGACTAGAACAGGCTGGTACCATCATAAGACTAGAACAGACTGGTACCATCATAAGACTATTATAGAAGACTAGAACAGACTGGTACCATCATAAGACTATTATAGAAGACTAGAACAGACTTCTACCATCATAAGACTAGAACAGACTGGTACCATCATAAGGCTAGAACAGACTGGTACCATCATAAGGCTATTATAGAAGACTTGAACAGACTACTACCATCATAAGGCTAGAAAAGACTGGTACCATCATAAGGCTAGAACAGACTGGTACCATCATAAAGCTATTATTGAAGACTAGAACAGACTGGTACCATCATAAGGCTATTATAGAAGACTAGAACAGACTGGTACCATCATAAGACTTGAACAGACTGGTACCATCATAAGACTATTATATAGAAGACTAGAACAGACTGGTACCATCATAAGACAAGAACAGACTGGTACCATCATAAGACAAGAACAGACTGTTACCATCATAAGGCTATTATAGAAGACGAGAACAGACTGGTACCATCATAAGGCTATTATAGAAGACTAGAACAGACTGGTACCATCATAAGACTATTATAGAAGACTCGAACAGACAAGTACCATCATAAGGCTAAAACAGACTGGTAACATCATAATGCTAGTATAGATGACTAGAACAGACTGGTACCATCATAAGGCTATTATAGAAGACTAGAACAGACTGGTACCACCATAAGACTAGAACAGACTGGTACCATCATAAGGCTATTATAGAAGACTAGAACAGACTGGTACCATCATAAGGCTATTATAGAAGACTAGAACAGACTGGTACCATCATAAGAATATTATAGAAGACAAGAACAGACTGGTACCAATCATAAGACTAGAACAGACTGGTACCATCATAAGACTAGAAAATACTGGTACCATCATAAGACTATTATAGAAGACTAGAACAGACTGGTACCATCATAAAGCTATTATAGAAGACTAGAACAGGCTGGTACCATCATAAGACTAGAACAGACTGGTACCATCATAAGGCTATTATAGAAGACTAGAACAGACTGGTACCATCATAAGGCTAGAACAGACTGGTACCATCATAAGGCTTTTATAGAAGACTAGAACAGACTGGTACCATCATAAGACCAGAACAGACTGGTACCATCATAAGACTATTATAGAAGACTAGAACAGACTGGTACCATCATAAGGCTAGAACAGACTGGTACCATCATAAAGCTATTATTGAAGACTAGAACAGACTGGTACCATCATAAGGCTATTATAGAAGACTAGAACAGACTGGTACCATCATAAGACTTGAACAGACTGGTACCATCATAAGACTATTATATAGAAGACTAGAACAGACTGGTACCATCATAAGACAAGAACAGACTGTTACCATCATAAGGCTATTATAGAAGACGAGAACAGACTGGTACCATCATAAGGCTATTATAGAAGACTAGAACAGACTGGTACCATCATAAGACTATTATAGAAGACTCGAACAGACAAGTACCATCATAAGGCTATTATAGAAGACTAGAACAGACTGGTACCATCATAAGGCTATTATAGAAGACTAGAACAGACTGGTACCACCATAAGACTAGAACAGACTGGTACCATCATAAGGCTATTATAGAAGACTAGAACAGACTGGTACCATCATAAGGCTATTATAGAAGACTAGAACAGACTGGTACCATCATAAGAATATTATAGAAGACAAGAACAGACTGGTACCAATCATAAGACTAGAACAGACTGGTACCATCATAAGACTAGAAAATACTGGTACCATCATAAGACTATTATAGAAGACTAGAACAGACTGGTACCATCATAAAGCTATTATAGAAGACTAGAACAGGCTGGTACCATCATAAGACTAGAACAGACTGGTACCATCATAAGGCTATTATAGAAGACTAGAACAGACTGGTACCATCATAAGGCTAGAACAGACTGGTACCATCATAAGGCTTTTATAGAAGACTAGAACAGACTGGTACCATCATAAGACCAGAACAGACTGGTACCATCATAAGACTATTATAGAAGACTAGAACAGACTGGTACCATCATAAGGCTAGAACAGACTGGTACCATCATAAGGCTTTTATAGAAGACTAGAACAGACTGGTACCATCATAAGACTATTATAGAAGACTAGAACAGACTGGTACCATCATAAGGCTATTATAGAAGACTAGAACAGACTGGTACCATCATAAGAATATTATAGAAGACAAGAACAGACTGGTACCAATCATAAGACTAGAACAGACTGGTACCATCATAAGACTAGAACAGACTGGTACCATCATAAGACTAGAACAGACTGGTACCATCATAAGGCTATTATTGAAGACTAGAACAGACTGGTACCATCATAAGAATATTATAGAAGACAAGAACAGACTGGTACCAATCATAAGACTAGAACAGACTGGTACCATCATAAGACTAGAACAGACTGGTACCATCATAAGGCTAAAACAGACTGGTAACATCATAATGCTAGTATAGATGACTAGAACAGACTGGTACCATCATAAGGCTATTATAGAAGACTAGAACAGACTGGTACCACCATAAGACTAGAACAGACTGGTACCATCATAAGGCTATTATAGAAGACTAGAACAGACTGGTACCATCATAAGGCTATTATAGAAGACAAGAACAGACTGGTACCAATCATAAGACTAGAAAATACTGGTACCATCATAAGACTATTATAGAAGACTAGAACAGACTGGTACCATCATAAAGCTATTATAGAAGACTAGAACAGGCTGGTACCATCATAAGACTAGAACAGACTGGTACCATCATAAGGCTAGAACAGACAGGAATCATCATAAGACTATTATAGAAGACTAGAACAGACTGGTACCATCATAAGACCAGAACAGACTGGTACCATCATAAGGCTAGCAAGAAGCTATTATAGAAGACTAGAACAGGCTGGTACCATCATAAGACTAGAACAGACTGGTACCATCATAAGAGCTAGAACAGACAGGAATCATCATAAGACTATATAGAAGACTAGAACAGACTGGTACCATCATAAGACCAGAACAGACTGGTACCATCATAAGGCTATTATAGAAGACTAGAACAGACTGGTACCATCATAAGACCAGAACAGACTGGTACCATCATAAGGCTTTTATAGAAGACTAGAACAGACTGGTACCATCATAAGGCTAAGCAGAACAGACTGGTACCATCATAAAGCTCTTACAGAAGACTAGAACAGACTGGTACCATCATAAGACCAGAACAGACTGGTACCATCATAAGACTATTATAGAAGACTAGAACAGACTGGTACCATCATAAGGCTAGAACAGACTGGTACCATCATAAGGCTTTTATAGAACACTAGAACAGACTGGTACCATCATAAGACTATTATAGAAGACTAGAACAGACTGGTACCATCATAAGGCTATTATAGAAGACTAGAACAGACTGGTACCATCATAAGAATATTATAGAAGACAAGAACAGACTGGTACCAATCATAAGACTAGAACAGACTGGTACCATCATAAGACTAGAACAGACTGGTACCATCATAAGACTAGAACAGACTGGTACCATCATAAGGCTATTATAGAAGACTAGAACAGACTGGTACCACCATAAGACTAGAACAGACTGGTACCATCATAAGGCTATTATAGAAGACTAGAACAGACTGGTACCATCATAAGAATATTATAGAAGACAAGAACAGACTGGTACCAATCATAAGACTAGAACAGACTGGTACCATCATAAGACTAGAACAGACTGGTACCATCATAAGACTAGAACAGACTGGTACCATCATAAGGCTAGAAAAGACTGGTACCATCATAAGGCTAGAAAAGACTGGTACCATCATAAGGCTAGAACAGACTGGTACCATCATAAGGCTATTATAGAAGACTAGAACAAACTGGTACCATCATAAGGCTATTATAGAAGACTAGAACAGGCTGGTACCATCATAAGACTAGAACAGACTGGTACCATCATAAGACTATTATAGAAGACTAGAACAGGCTGGTACCATCATAAGACCAGAACAGACTGGTACCATCATAAGACTATTATAGAAGACTAGAACAGACTGGTACCATCATAAGGCTAGAACAGACTGGTACCATCATAAGGCTTTTATAGAAGACTAGAACAGACTACTACCATCATAAGACTAGAACAGACTGGTACCATCATAAGACTAGAACAGACTGGTAACATCATAAGGCTATTATAGAAGACTAGAACAGTCTGGTACCATCATAAGGCTATTATAGAAGACTAGAACAGACTGGTACCATCATAAGGCTATTATAGAAGACTAGAACAAACTGGTACCATCATAAGGCTATTATAGAAGACTAGAACAGACTGGTACCATCATAAGGCTATTATAGAAGACTAGAACAGACTGGTACCATCATAAGGCTAATATTGAAGACTAGAACAGACTGGTACCATCATAAGGCTATTATAGAAGACTAGAACAGACTGGTACCATCATAAGGCTATTATAGAAGACAAGAACAGACTGGTACCAATCATAAGACTAGAAAATACTGGTACCATCATAAGACTATTATAGAAGACTAGAACAGACTGGTACCATCATAAAGCTATTATAGAAGACTAGAACAGGCTGGTACCATCATAAGACTAGAACAGACTGGTACCATCATAAGGCTAGAACAGACAGGAATCATCATAAGACTATTATAGAAGACTAGAACAGACTGGTACCATCATAAGACTAGAACAGACTGGTACATCATAAAGCTATTATAGAAGACTAGAACAGGCTGGTACCATCATAAGACCAGAACAGACTGGTACCATCATAAGACTATTATAGAAGACTAGAACAGACTGGTACCATCATAAGGCTAGAACAGACTGGTACCATCATAAGGCTTTTATAGAAGACTAGAACAGACTGGTACCATCATAAGGCTATTATAGAAGACTAGAACAGACTGGTACCATCATAAAGCTCTTACAGAAGACTAGAACAGACTGGTACCATCATAAGACCAGAACAGACTGGTACCATCATAAGACTATTATAGAAGACTAGAACAGACTGGTACCATCATAAGGCTAGAACAGACTGGTACCATCATAAGGCTTTTATAGAACACTAGAACAGACTGGTACCATCATAAGACTATTATAGAAGACTAGAACAGACTGGTACCATCATAAGGCTATTATAGAAGACTAGAACAGACTGGTACCATCATAAGAATATTATAGAAGACAAGAACAGACTGGTACCAATCATAAGACTAGAACAGACTGGTACCATCATAAGACTAGAACAGACTGGTACCATCATAAGACTAGAACAGACTGGTACCATCATAAGGCTATTATAGAAGACTAGAACAGACTGGTACCACCATAAGACTAGAACAGACTGGTACCATCATAAGGCTATTATAGAAGACTAGAACAGACTGGTACCATCATAAGAATATTATAGAAGACAAGAACAGACTGGTACCAATCATAAGACTAGAACAGACTGGTACCATCATAAGACTAGAACAGACTGGTACCATCATAAGGCTAGAAAAAGACTGGTACCATCATAAGGCTAGAAAAGACTGGTACCATCATAAGGCTAGAACAGACTGGTACCATCATAAGGCTATTATAGAAGACTAGAACAAACTGGTACCATCATAAGGCTATTATAGAAGACTAGAACAGGCTGGTACCATCATAAGACTAGAACAGACTGGTACCATCATAAGGCTATTATAGAAGACTAGAACAGGCTGGTACCATCATAAGACCAGAACAGACTGGTACCATCATAAGACTATTATAGAAGACTAGAACAGACTGGTACCATCATAAGGCTAGAACAGACTGGTACCATCATAAGGCTTTTATAGAAGACTAGAACAGACTACTACCATCATAAGACTAGAACAGACTGGTAACATCATAAGGCTATTATAGAAGACTAGAACAGTCTGGTACCATCATAAGGCTATTATAGAAGACTAGAACAGACTGGTACCATCATAAGGCTATTATAGAAGACTAGAACAAACTGGTACCATCATAAGGCTATTATAGAAGACTAGAACAGACTGGTACCATCATAAGGCTATTATAGAAGACTAGAACAGACTGGTACCATCATAAGGCTAATATTGAAGACTAGAACAGACTGGTACCATCATAAGGCTATTATAGAAGACTAGAACAGACTGGTACCATCATAAGAATATTATAGAAGACTAGAACAGACTGGTACCAATCATCAGACTGGTACCATCATAAGACTAGTACCATCATAAGACTAGAACAGACTGGTACCATCATAAGGCTATTATAGAAGACTAGAACAGACTTGTACCATCATAAGGCTAGAACAAACTGGTACCGTCATAAGGCTATTATAGAATACTAGAACAGACTGGTACCATCATAAGACTATTATAGAAGACTAGAACAGACTGGTACCATCATAAAGCTATTATAGAAGACTAGAACACGCTGGTACCATCATAAGGCTACTAGAACAGACTGTTACCATCATAAGGCTATTATAGAAGACTAGAACAGACTTGTAATACTGACCATCATAAGACTATTATAGAAGACTAGAACAGACTGGTACCATCATAAGGCTATTATAGAAGACTAGAACACGCTGGTACCATCATAAGACTAGAACAGACTTTTACCATCATAAGGCTATTATAGAAGACTAGAACAGACTGCTACCATCAAAAGGCTATTTGACTAGAAAAGACTGGTACCATCATAAGGCTATTATAGAAGACTAGAACAGACTGACTTTACCATCATAAGGCTATTATAGCAGACTAGAACAGACTGGTACCATCATAAGGCTAGAAAAGACTGGTACCATCATAAGGCTATTGTACAAGACTAGAACAGACTGGTACCATCATAAGGCTATTATAGAAGACTAGAACAGACTGGTACCATCATAAGACTAGAACAACTGGTACCATCATAAGGCTTTTATACAAGACTAGAACAGACTGCTACCATCATAAGGCTATTATAGAAGACTAGAACAGACTGGTACCATCATAAGGCTTTATAACTAGAACAGACTGGTACCATCATAAGCTACTAGAACAGACTGGTACCATCATAAGGCTATTATAGAAGACTAGAACAGACTGGTACCATCAAAAGGCTAGAAAAGACTGGTACCATCATAAGGCTAGAACAGACTGGTACCATCATAAGGCTATTATAGCAGACTAGAACAGACTGGTACCATCATAAGACTAGAAAATACTGGTACCATCATAAGACTATTGTACAAGACTAGAACAGACTGGTACATCATAAAGCTATTATAGAAGACTAGAACAGGCTGGTACCATCATAAGACTAGAACAGACTGGTACCATCATAAGGCTATTATTGAAGACTAGAACAGACTACTACCATCATAAGGCTAGAAAAGACTGGTACCATCATAAGGCTAGAACAGACTGGTACCATCATAAAGCTATTATTGAAGACTAGAACAGACTAAGGTACCATCATAAGGCTATTATAGAAGACTAGAACAGACTGGTACCATCATAAGACTATTATATAGAAGACTAGAACAGACTGGTACCATCATAAGACTAGAACAGACTGTTACCATCATAAGACTATTATATAGAAGACTAGAACAGACTGGTACCATCATAAGACTATAGAACAGACTGGTACCAGCACAAGACCATTATAGAAGGCTAGAACAGACTGGTACCATCATAATGACTATTATAGAAGACTCAGAACAGACTGGTACCATCATAAGGCTATTATAGAAGACTAGAACAGACTGGTACCATCATAAGGCTATTATAGAAGACTAGAACAGACTGGTACCATCATAAGGCTATTATAGAAGACAAGAACAGACTGGTACCAATCATAAGACTAGAAAATACTGGTACCATCATAAGACTATTATAGAAGACTAGAACAGACTGGTACCATCATAAAGCTATTATAGAAGACTAGAACAGGCTGGTACCATCATAAGACTAGAACAGACTGGTACCATCATAAGGCTAGAACAGACAGGAATCATCATAAAGCTATTATAGAAGACTAGAACAGGCTGGTACCATCATAAGACCAGAACAGACTGGTACCATCATAAGGCTTTTATAGAAGACTAGAACAGACTGGTACCATCATAAGACTAGAACAGACTGGTACCATCATAAGGCTATTATAGAAGACTAGAACAGGCTGGTACCATCATAAGACCAGAACAGACTGGTACCATCATAAAGCTATTATAGAAGACTAGAACAGGCTGGTACCATCATAAGGCCAGAACAGACTGGTACCATCATAAGGCTATTATAGAAGACTAGAACAGACTGGTACCATCATAAGGCTAAACACTCGGCTTTTATAGAAGACTAGAACAGACTGGTACCATCATAAGGCTATTACAGAAGACTAGAACAGACTGGTACCATCATAAGACCAGAACAGACTGGTACCATCATAAGACTATTATAGAAGACTAGAACAGACTGGTACCATCATAAGGCTAGAACAGACTGGTACCACCATAAGACTAGAACAGACTGGTACCATCATAAGACTATTATAGAAGACTAGAACAGACTGGTACCATCATAAGGCTATTATAGAAGACTAGAACAGACTGGTACCATCATAAGAATATTATAGAAGACAAGAACAGACTGGTACCAATCATAAGACTAGAACAGACTGGTACCATCATAAGACTAGAACAGACTGGTACCATCATAAGACTAGAACAGACTGGTACCATCATAAGGCTATTATAGAAGACTAGAACAGACTGGTACCACCATAAGACTAGAACAGACTGGTACCATCATAAGGCTATTATAGAAGACTAGAACAGACTGGTACCATCATAAGAATATTATAGAAGACAAGAACAGACTGGTACCAATCATAAGACTAGAACAGACTGGTACCATCATAAGACTAGAACAGACTGGTACCATCATAAGACTAGAACAGACTGGTACCATCATATGGCTAGAAAAGACTGGTACCATCATAAGGCTAGAAAAGACTGGTACCATCATAAGGCTAGAACAGACTGGTACCATCATAAGGCTATTATAGCAGACTAGAACAGACTGGTACCATCATAAGGCTATTATAGCAGACTAGAACAGACTGGTACCATCATAAGGCTATTATAGCAGACTAGAACAGACTGGTACCATCATAAGACTGATACTGGTCCATCATAGACTATTGTAAACTAGAACAGACTGTCGCTATTATAGCAGACTAGAACAGACTGGTACCATCATAAGACTAGAACAGACTGGTACCATCATAAGACTATTATAGAAGACTAGAACAGACTGGTACCATCATAAGACTATTATAGAAGACTAGAACAGACTTCTACCATCATAAGACTAGAACAGACTGGTACCATCATAAGGCTAGAACAGACTGGTACCATCATAAGGCTATTATAGAAGACTAGAACAGACTGGTACCATCATAAGACTTGAACAGACTGGTACCATCATAAGACTATTATATAGAAGACTAGAACAGACTGGTACCATCATAAGACAAGAACAGACTGTTACCATCATAAGGCTATTATAGAAGACGAGAACAGACTGGTACCATCATAAGGCTATTATAGAAGACTAGAACAGACTGGTACCATCATAAGACTATTATAGAAGACTCGAACAGACAAGTACCATCATAAGGCTAAAACAGACTGGTAACATCATAAGGCTATTATAGAAGACTAGAACAGACTGGTACCACCATAAGACTAGAACAGACTGGTACCATCATAAGGCTATTATAGAAGACTAGAACAGACTGGTACCATCATAAGGCTATTATAGAAGACAAGAACAGACTGGTACCATCATAAGACAAGAACACTGGTCCTAAGACAAGAACAGACTGTTACCATCATAAGGCTATTATAGAAGACGAGAACAGACTGGTACCATCATAAGGCTATTATAGAAGACTAGAACAGACTGGTACCATCATAAGACTAGAACAGTCTGGTACCATCATAAGACTATTATAGAAGACTCGAACAGACAAGTACCATCATAAGGCTAGAACAGACAGGAATCATCATAAAGCTATTATAGAAGACTAGAACAGGCTGGTACCATCATAAGACCAGAACAGACTGGTACCATCATAAGGCTTTTATAGAAGACTAGAACAGACTGGTACCATCATAAGGCTAGAACAGACTGGTACCATCATAAGGCTTTTATAGAAGACTAGAACAGACTGGTACCATCATAAGGCTATTATAGAAGACTAGAACAGACTGGTACCATCATAAGACCAGAACAGACTGGTACCATCATAAGGCTTTTATAGAAGACTAGAACAGGCTGGTACCATCATAAGACTAGAACAGGCTGGTACCATCATAAGACTAGAACAGACTGGTACCATCATAAGGCTAGAACAGACTGGTACCATCATAAGGCTTTTATAGAAGACTAGAACAGACTGGTACCATCATAAGGCTATTATAGAAGACTAGAACAGACTGGTACCATCATAAAGCTCTTACAGAAGACTAGAACAGACTGGTACCATCATAAGACCAGAACAGACTGGTACCATCATAAGACTATTATAGAAGACTAGAACAGACTGGTACCATCATAAGGCTAGAACAGACTGGTACCACCATAAGACTAGAACAGACTGGTACCATCATAAGACTATTATAGAAGACTAGAACAGACTGGTACCATCATAAGGCTATTATAGAAGACTAGAACAGACTGGTACCATCATAAGAATATTATAGAAGACAAGAACAGACTGGTACCAATCATAAGACTAGAACAGACTGGTACCATCATAAGACTAGAACAGACTGGTACCATCATAAGACTAGAACAGACTGGTACCATCATAAGGCTATTATAGAAGACTAGAACAGACTGGTACCACCATAAGACTAGAACAGACTGGTACCATCATAAGGCTATTATAGAAGACTAGAACAGACTGGTACCATCATAAGAATATTATAGAAGACAAGAACAGACTGGTACCAATCATAAGACTAGAACAGACTGGTACCATCATAAGACTAGAACAGACTGGTACCATCATAAGACTAGAACAGACTGGTACCATCATATGGCTAGAAAAGACTGGTACCATCATAAGGCTAGAAAAGACTGGTACCATCATAAGGCTAGAACAGACTGGTACCATCATAAGGCTATTATAGCAGACTAGAACAGACTGGTACCATCATAAGGCTATTATAGCAGACTAGAACAGACTGGTACCATCATAAGGCTATTATAGCAGACTAGAACAGACTGGTACCATCATAAGACTAGAAAATACTGGTACCATCATAAGACTATTGTAGAAGACTAGAACAGACTGGTACATCATAAAGCTATTATAGAAGACTAGAACAGGCTGTACCATCATAGCAGACTAGAACAGACTGGTACCATCATAAGGCTATTATAGCAGACTAGAACAGACTGGTACCATCATAAGACTAGAACAGACTGGTACCATCATAAGGCTAGAACAGACTGGTACCATCATAAGACTATTATAGAAGACTAGAACAGACTGGTACCATCATAAGACTATTATAGAAGACTAGAACAGACTTCTACCATCATAAGACTAGAACAGACTGGTACCATCATAAGGCTAGAACAGACTGGTACCATCATAAGGCTATTATAGAAGACTAGAACAGACTGGTACCATCATAAGACTTGAACAGACTGGTACCATCATAAGGCTATTATAGAAGACTAGAACAGACTGGTACCATCATAAGACAAAACAGACTGGTACCATCATAAGACAAGAACAGACTGTTACCATCATAAGGCTATTATAGAAGACGAGAACAGACTGGTACCATCATAAGGCTATTATAGAAGACTAGAACAGACTGGTACCATCATAAGACGAACAGTCTGGTACCATCATAAGACTATTATAGAAGACTCGAACAGACAAGTACCATCATAAGGCTAAAACAGACTGGTAACATCATAAGGCTATTATAGAAGACTAGAACAGACTGGTACCACCATAAGACTAGAACAGACTGGTACCATCATAAGGCTATTATAGAAGACTAGAACAGACTGGTACCATCATAAGAATATTATAGAAGACAAGAACAGACTGGTACCAATCATAAGACTAGAACAGACTGGTACCATCATAAGACTAGAAAATACTGGTACCATCATAAGACTATTATAGAAGACTAGAACAGACTGGTACCATCATAAAGCTATTATAGAAGACTAGAACAGGCTGGTACCATCATAAGACTAGAACAGACTGGTACCATCATAAGGCTATTATAGAAGACTAGAACAGACTGGTACCATCATAAGGCTAGAACAGACTGGTACCATCATAAGGCTTTTATAGAAGACTAGAACAGACTGGTACCATCATAAGACCAGAACAGACTGGTACCATCATAAGACTATTATAGAAGACTAGAACAGACTGGTACCATCATAAGGCTAGAACAGACTGGTACCATCATAAGGCTTTTATA
Organism: Salmo salar; assembly: GCF_905237065.1. Taxonomy (NCBI): domain Eukaryota; kingdom Metazoa; phylum Chordata; class Actinopteri; order Salmoniformes; family Salmonidae; genus Salmo; species Salmo salar. The sequence goes on from NC_059452.1 coordinate 51,696,330, forward strand.
GAAGACTAGAACAGACTGGTACCATCATAAGACTATTATAGAAGACTAGAACAGACTGGTACCATCATAAGGCTATTATAGAAGACTAGAACAGACTGGTACCATCATAAGAATATTATAGAAGACAAGAACAGACTGGTACCAATCATAAGACTAGAACAGACTGGTACCATCATAAGACTAGAACAGACTGGTACCATCATAAGACTAGAACAGACTGGTACCATCATAAGGCTATTATAGAAGACTAGAACAGACTGGTACCATCATAAGAATATTATAGAAGACAAGAACAGACTGGTACCAATCATAAGACTAGAACAGACTGGTACCATCATAAGACTAGAACAGACTGGTACCATCATAAGGCTAAAACAGACTGGTAACATCATAATGCTAGTATAGATGACTAGAACAGACTGGTACCATCATAAGGCTATTATAGAAGACTAGAACAGACTGGTACCACCATAAGACTAGAACAGACTGGTACCATCATAAGGCTATTATAGAAGACTAGAACAGACTGGTACCATCATAAGGCTATTATAGAAGACAAGAACAGACTGGTACCAATCATAAGACTAGAAAATACTGGTACCATCATAAGACTATTATAGAAGACTAGAACAGACTGGTACCATCATAAAGATATTATAGAAGACTAGAACAGGCTGGTACCATCATAAGACTAGAACAGACTGGTACCATCATAAGGCTAGAACAGACAGGAATCATCATAAGACTATTATAGAAGACTAGAACAGGCTGGTACCATCATAAGACCAGAACAGACTGGTACCATCATAAGACTATTATAGAAGACTAGAACAGACTGGTACCATCATAAGGCTAGAACAGACTGGTACCATCATAAGGCTTTTATAGAAGACTAGAACAGACTGGTACCATCATAAGGCTATTATAGAAGACTAGAACAGACTGGTACCATCATAAAGCTCTTACAGAAGACTAGAACAGACTGGTACCATCATAAGACCAGAACAGACTGGTACCATCATAAGACTATTATAGAAGACTAGAACAGACTGGTACCATCATAAGGCTAGAACAGACTGGTACCATCATAAGGCTTTTATAGAACACTAGAACAGACTGGTACCATCATAAGACTATTATAGAAGACTAGAACAGACTGGTACCATCATAAGGCTATTATAGAAGACTAGAACAGACTGGTACCATCATAAGACTATTATAGAAGACTCGAACAGACAAGTACCATCATAAGGCTAAAACAGACTGGTAACATCATAATGCTAGTATAGATGACTAGAACAGACTGGTACCATCATAAGGCTATTATAGAAGACTAGAACAGACTGGTACCACCATAAGTCTAGAACAGACTGGTACCATCATAAGGCTATTATAGAAGACTAGAACAGACTGGTACCATCATAAGGCTATTATAGAAGACTAGAACAGACTGGTACCATCATAAGAATATTATAGAAGACAAGAACAGACTGGTACCAATCATAAGACTAGAACAGACTGGTACCATCATAAGACTAGAAAATACTGGTACCATCATAAGACTATTATAGAAGACTAGAACAGACTGGTACCATCATAAAGCTATTATAGAAGACTAGAACAGGCTGGTACCATCATAAGACTAGAACAGACTGGTACCATCATAAGGCTATTATAGAAGACTAGAACAGACTGGTACCATCATAAGGCTAGAACAGACTGGTACCATCATAAGGCTTTTATAGAAGACTAGAACAGACTGGTACCATCATAAGACCAGAACAGACTGGTACCATCATAAGACTATTATAGAAGACTAGAACAGACTGGGACCATCATAAGGCTAGAACAGACTGGTACCATCATAAGGCTTTTATAGAAGACTAGAACAGACTGGTACCATCATAAGACTATTATAGAAGACTAGAACAGACTGGTACCATCATAAGGCTATTATAGAAGACTAGAACAGACTGGTACCATCATAAGAATATTATAGAAGACAAGAACAGACTGGTACCAATCATAAGACTAGAACAGACTGGTACCATCATAAGACTAGAACAGACTGGTACCATCATAAGACTATTATATAGAAGACTACAACAGACTGGTACCATCATAAGACTAGAACAGACTGTTACCATCATAAGGCTATTATAGAAGACGAGAACAGACTGGTACCATCATAAGGGTATTATAGAAGACTAGAACAGACTGGTACCATCATAAGACAACTATAGAAGACTAGAACAGACTGGTACCATCATAAGGCTATTATAGAAGACTAGAACAGACTGGTACCATCATAAGGCTAGAACAGACTGGTACCATCATAAGACAACTATAGAAGACTAGAACAGACTGGTACCATCATAAGGCTATTATAGAAGACTAGAACAGACTGGTACCATCATAAGACTAGAACAGACTGGTACCATCATAAGACTATTATAGAAGACTAGAACAGACTACTACCATCATAAGACTAGAACAGACTGGTACCATCATAAGTCTATTATAGAAGACTAGAACAGACTGCTACCATCATAAGGCTAGAACAGACTGGTACCATCATAAGACTAGAACAGACTGGTACCATCATAAGGCTATTATAGAAGACTAGAACAGACTGGTACCAATCATAAGACTAGAACAGACTGGTACCATCATAAGGCTAGAACAGACTGGTACCATCATAAGGCTATTATAGCAGACTAGAACAGACTGGTACCATCATAAGGCTATTATAGCAGACTAGAACAGACTGGTACCATCATAAGGCTATTATAGAAGACTAGAACAGACTGGTACCATCATAAGACTTGAACAGACTGGTACCATCATAAGACTATTATATAGAAGACTAGAACAGACTGGTACCATCATAAGACAAGAACAGACTGTTACCATCATAAGGCTAGAACAGACTTGTACCATCATAAAGCTATTATTGAAGACTAGAACAGACTGGTACCATCATAAGGCTATTATAGAAGACTAGAACAGACTGGTACCATCATAAGACTTGAACAGACTGGTACCATCATAAGACTATTATAGAAGACTAGAACAGACTGGTACCATCATAAGACAAGAACAGACTGTTACCATCATAAGACTATTATAGAAGACGAGAACAGACTGGTACCATCATAAGGCTATTATAGAAGACTAGAACAGACTGGTACCATCATAAGGCTATTATAGAAGACTAGAACAGACTGGTACCATCATAAGGCTAGAACAGACTGGTACCATCATAAGAAGTATTATAGAAGACAAGAACAGACTGTACAAAGACTAGAACAGACTGGTACCATCATAAGACTATTATAGAAGACAAGAACAGACTGGTACCATCATAAGACTAGAACAGACTGGTACCATCATAAGACAAGAACAGACTGTTACCATCATAAGACTATTATAGAAGACGAGAACAGACTGGTACCATCATAAGGCTATTATAGAAGACTAGAACAGACTGGTACCATCATAAGGCTATTATAGAAGACTAGAACAGACTGGTACCATCATAAGAATATTATAGAAGACAAGAACAGGCTGGTACCAATCATAAGACTAGAACAGACTGGTACCATCATAAGACTAGAAAATACTGGTACCATCATAAGACTATTATAGAAGACTAGAACAGACTGGTACCATCATAAAGCTATTATAGAAGACTAGAACAGGCTGGTACCATCATAAGACTAGAACAGACTGGTACCATCATAAGGCTATTATAGAAGACTAGAACAGACTGGTACCATCATAAGACTAGAACAGACAGGAATCATCATAAGACTATTACAGAAGACTAGAACAGACTGGTACATCATAAAGCTATTATAGAAGACTAGAACAGGCTGGTACCATCATAAGACCAGAACAGACTGGTACCATCATAAGACTATTATAGAAGACTAGAACAGACTGGTACCATCATAAGGCTAGAACAGACTGGTACCATCATAAGGCTTTTATAGAAGACTAGAACAGACTGGTACCATCATAAGGCTATTATAGAAGACTAGAACAGACTGGTACCATCATAAAGCTCTTACAGAAGACTAGAACAGACTGGTACCATCATAAGACCAGAACAGACTGGTACCATCATAAGACTATTATAGAAGACTAGAACAGACTGGTACCATCATAAGGCTAGAACAGACTGGTACCATCATAAGGCTTTTATAGAACACTAGAACAGACTGGTACCATCATAAGACTATTATAGAAGACTAGAACAGACTGGTACCATCATAAGGCTATTATAGAAGACTAGAACAGACTGGTACCATCATAAGACTATTATAGAAGACTCGAACAGACAAGTACCATCATAAGGCTAAAACAGACTGGTAACATCATAATGCTAGTATAGATGACTAGAACAGACTGGTACCATCATAAGGCTATTATAGAAGACTAGAACAGACTGGTACCACCATAAGTCTAGAACAGACTGGTACCATCATAAGGCTATTATAGAAGACTAGAACAGACTGGTACCATCATAAGGCTATTATAGAAGACTAGAACAGACTGGTACCATCATAAGAATATTATAGAAGACAAGAACAGACTGGTACCAATCATAAGACTAGAACAGACTGGTACCATCATAAGACTATTATAGAAGACTAGAACAGACTGGTACCATCATAAAGCTATTATAGAAGACTAGAACAGACTGGTACCATCATAAGACTAGAACAGACTGGTACCATCATAAGGCTATTATAGAAGACTAGAACAGACTGGTACCATCATAAGGCTAGAACAGACTGGTACCATCATAAGGCTTTTATAGAAGACTAGAACAGACTGGTACCATCATAAGACCAGAACAGACTGGTACCATCATAAGGCTATTATAGAAGACTAGAACAGACTGGTACCATCATAAGGCTAGAACAGACTGGTACCATCATAAGGCTTTTATAGAAGACTAGAACAGACTGGTACCATCATAAGACTATTATAGAAGACTAGAACAGACTGGTACCATCATAAGGCTATTATAGAAGACTAGAACAGACTGGTACCATCATAAGAATATTATAGAAGACAAGAACAGACTGGTACCAATCATAAGACTAGAACAGACTGGTACCATCATAAGACTAGAACAGACTGGTACCATCATAAGGCTAGAACAGACTGGTACCATCATAAGACAACTATAGAAGACTAGAACAGACTGGTACCATCATAAGGCTATTATAGAAGACTAGAACAGACTGGTACCATCATAAGACTAGAACAGACTGGTACCATCATAAGACTATTATAGAAGACTAGAACAGACTACTACCATCATAAGACTAGAACAGACTGGTACCATCATAAGTCTATTATAGAAGACTAGAACAGACTGCTACCATCATAAGGCTATTATAGAAGACTAGAACAGACTGGTACCATCATAAGACTAGAACAGACTGGTACCATCATAAGGCTATTATAGAAGACTAGAACAGACTGGTACCAATCATAAGACTAGAACAGACTGGTACCATCATAAGGCTATTATAGAAGACTAGAACAGACTGGTACCATCATAAGGCTATTATAGCAGACTAGAACAGACTGGTACCATCATAAGACTAGAACAGACTGGTACCATCATAAGGCTATTATAGCAGACTAGAACAGACTGGTACCATCATAAGGCTATTATAGCAGACTAGAACAGACTGGTACCATCATAAGGCTATTATAGCAGACTAGAACAGACTGGTACCATCATAAGACTAGAACAGACTACTACCATCATAAGACTAGAACAGACTGGTACCATCATAAGGCTTTTATAGAAGACTAGAACAGACTGGTACCATCATAAGGCTATTATAGAAGACTAGAACAGACTGGTACCATCATAAGGCTATTATAGAAGACTAGAACAGACTGGTACCATCATAAGACTTGAACAGACTGGTACCATCATAAGACTATTATATAGAAGACTAGAACAGACTGGTACCATCATAAGACAAGAACAGACTGTTACCATCATAAGGCTAGAACAGACTTGTACCATCATAAAGCTATTATTGAAGACTAGAACAGACTGGTACCATCATAAGGCTATTATAGAAGACTAGAACAGACTGGTACCATCATAAGACTTGAACAGACTGGTACCATCATAAGACAAGAACAGACTGGTACCATCATAAGGCTATTATAGAAGACTAGAACAGACTGGTACCATCATAAGGCTATTATAGAAGACTAGAACAGACTGGTACCATCATAAGAATATTATAGAAGACAAGAACAGACTGGTACCAATCATAAGACTAGAACAGACTGGTACCATCATAAGACTAGAAAATACTGGTACCATCATAAGACTATTATAGAAGACTAGAACAGACTGGTACCATCATAAAGCTATTATAGAAGACTAGAACAGGCTGGTACCATCATAAGACTAGAACAGACTGGTACCATCATAAGGCTATTATAGAAGACTAGAAAAGACTGGTACCATCATAAGGCTAGAACAGACTGGTACCATCATAAAGCTATTATTGAAGACTAGAACAGACTGGTACCATCATAAGGCTATTATAGAAGACTAGAACAGACTGGTACCATCATAAGACAAGAACAGACTGTTACCATCATAAGACTATTATAGAAGACGAGAACAGACTGGTACCATCATAAGGCTATTATAGAAGACTAGAACAGACTGGTACCATCATAAGGCTATTATAGAAGACTAGAACAGACTGGTACCATCATAAGAATATTATAGAAGACAAGAACAGGCTGGTACCAATCATAAGACTAGAACAGACTGGTAACATCATAAGACTAGAAAATACTGGTACCATCATAAGACTATTATAGAAGACTAGAACAGACTGGTACCATCATAAAGCTATTATAGAAGACTAGAACAGGCTGGTACCATCATAAGACTAGAACAGACTGGTACCATCATAAGGCTATTATAGAAGACTAGAAAAGACTGGTACCATCATAAGACTAGAACAGACAGGAATCATCATAAGACTATTACAGAAGACTAGAACAGACTGGTACATCATAAAGCTATTATAGAAGACTAGAACAGGCTGGTACCATCATAAGACCAGAACAGACTGGTACCATCATAAGACTATTATAGAAGACTAGAACAGACTGGTACCATCATAAGGCTAGAACAGACTGGTACCATCATAAGGCTTTTATAGAAGACTAGAACAGACTGGTACCATCATAAGGCTATTATAGAAGACTAGAACAGACTGGTACCATCATAAGACTATTATAGAAGACTAGAACAGACTGGTACCATCATAAGGCTATTATAGAAGACTAGAACAGACTGGTACCATCATAAGAATATTATAGAAGACAAGAACAGACTGGTACCAATCATAAGACTAGAACAGACTGGTACCATCATAAGACTAGAACAGACTGGTACCATCATAAGACTAGAACAGACTGGTACCATCATAAGACTATTATATAGAAGACTACAACAGACTGGTACCATCATAAGACTAGAACAGACTGTTACCATCATAAGGCTATTATAGAAGACGAGAACAGACTGGTACCATCATAAGAGTACTATAGAAGACTAGAACAGACTGGTACCATCATAAGACAACTATAGAAGACTAGAACAGACTGGTACCATCATAAGGCTATTATAGAAGACTAGAACAGACTGGTACCATCATAAGACTATTATAGAACACTAGAACAGACTGGTACCATCATAAGGCTATTACAGAAGACTAGAACAGACTGGTACCATCATAAAGCTATTATAGAAGACTAGAACAGGCTGGTACCATCATAAGACTAGAACAGACTGGTACCATCATAAGGCTATTATAGAAGACTAGAACAGACTGGTACCATCATAAGACTATTACAGAAGACTAGAACAGACTGGTACCATCATAAGACCAGAACAGACTGGTACCATCATAAGACTATTATAGAAGACTAGAACAGACTGGTACCATCATAAGGCTAGAACAGACTGGTACCATCATAAGGCTTTTATAGAAGACTAGAACAGACTGGTACCCTCATAAGGCTATTATAGAAGACTAGAACAGACTGGTTACCATCATAAGGCTATTATAGAAGACTAGAACAGACTGGTACCATCATAAGACTATTATAGAAGACTAGAACAGACTGGTACCATCATAAGGCTATTATAGAAGACTAGAACAGAATGATACCATCATAAGGCTATTATAGAAGACTAGAACAGACTGGTACCATCATAAGGCTATTATAGAAGACTAGAACAGAATGATACCATCATAAGGTTATTATAGAAGACTAGAACAGACTGGTACCATCAAAAGGCTAGAAAAGACTGGTACCATCATAAGGCTAGAACAGACTGGTACCATCATAAGGCTATTATAGCAGACTAGAACAGACTGGTACCATCATAAGGCTATTATAGCAGACTAGAACAGACTGGTACCATCATAAGGCTATTATAGCAGACTAGAACAGACTGGTACCATCATAAGACTAGAACAGACTGGTACCATCATAAGACTATTATAGAAGACTAGAACAGACTACTACCATCATAAGACTAGAACAGACTGGTACCATCATAAGGCTAGAACAGACTGGTACCATCATAAGGCTTTTATAGAAGACTAGAACAGACTACTACCATCATAAGGCTAGAAAAGACTGGTACCATCATAAGGCTAGAACAGACTGGTACCATCATAAAGCTATTATTGAAGACTAGAACAGACTGGTTACCATCATAAGGCTATTATAGAAGACTAGAACAGACTGGTACCATCATAAGACTATTATTGAAGACTAGAACAGACTGGTACCATCATAAGGCTATTATAGAAGACTAGAACAGACTGGTACCATCATAAGACTATTATAGAAGACTCGAACAGACAAGTACAATCATAAGGCTAAAACAGACTGGTAACATCATAATGTTAGTATAGATGACTAGAACAGACTGGTACCATCATAAGGCTATTATAGAAGACTAGAACAGACTGGTACCACCATAAGACTAGAACAGACTGGTAAAATCATAAGGCTATTATAGAAGACTAGAACAGACTGGTACCATCATAAGAATATTATAGAAGACAAGAACAGACTGGTACCAATCATAAGACTAGAACAGACTGGTACCATCATAAGACTAGAACAGACTTTTACCATCATAAGACTAGAACAGACTGGTACCATCATAAGACTATTATATAGAAGACTACAACAGACTGGTACCATCATAAGACTAGAACAGACTGTTACCATCATAAGGCTATTATAGAAGACGAGAACAGACTGGTACCATCATAAGACAACTATAGAAGACTAGAACAGACTGGTACCATCATAAGGCTATTATAGAAGACTAGAACAGACTGGTACCATCATAAGACAACTATAGAAGACTAGAACAGACTGGTACCATCATAAGGCTATTACAGAAGACTAGAACAGACTGGTACCATCATAAGGCTAGAACAGACTGGTACCATCATAAGACTATTATAGAAGACTAGAACAGACTACTACCATCATAAGACTAGAACAGACTGGTACCATCATAAGTCTATTATAGAAGACTAGAACAGACTGGTACCATCATAAGGCTATTATAGAAGACTAGAACAGACTGGTACTATCATAAGACTAGAACAGACTGGTACCATCATAAGGCTATTATAGAAGACTAGAACAGACTGGTACCATCAAAAGGCTAGAAAAGACTGGTACCATCAAAAGGCTAGAACAGACTGGTACCATCATAAGGCTATTATAGCAGACTAGAACAGACTGGTACCATCATAAGGCTATTATAGCAGACTAGAACAGACTGGTACCATCATAAGGCTATTATAGCAGACTAGAACAGACTGGTACCATCATAAGACTAGAAAATACTGGTACCATCATAAGACTATTGTAGAAGACTAGAACAGACTAGTACATCATAAAGCTATTATAGAAGAAGAGAACAGGCTGGTACCATCATAAGACTAGAACAGACTGGTACCATCATAAGACTATTGTAGAAGACTAGAACAGACTGGTACCATCATAAGGCTATTATAGAAGACTAGAACAGACTGGTACCATCATAAGGCTAGAACAGACTGGTACCATCATAAGGCTATTATAGAAGACTAGAACAGACTGGTACCATCATAAGGCTAAGAACAGACTGGTACCATCATAAAGCTATATGAAGACTAGAACAGACTGGTACCATCATAAGGCTATTATAGAAGACTAGAACAGACTGGTACCATCATAAGACTAGAACAGACTGGTACCATCATAAGACTATTATATGAAGACTAGAACAGACTGGTACCATCATAAGACAAGAACAGACTGTTACCATCATAAGGCTATTTGAAGACAAGAACAGACTGTTACCATCATAAGGCTATTATAGAAGACTAGAACAGACTGGTACCATCATAAGACTATTATAGAAGACTCGAACAGACAAGTACCATCATAAGGCTAAAACAGACTGGTAACATCATAATGCTAGTATAGATGACTAGAACAGACTGGTACCATCATAAGGCTATTATAGAAGACTAGAACAGACTGGTACCACCATAAGACTAGAACAGACTGGTACCATCATAAGGCTATTATAGAAGACTAGAACAGACTGGTACCATCATAAGGCTATTATAGAAGACTAGAACAGACTGGTACCATCATAAGAATATTATAGAAGACAAGAACAGACTGGTACCAATCATAAGACTAGAACAGACTGGTACCATCATAAGACTAGAAAATACTGGTACAATCATAAGGCTATTATAGAAGACTAGAACAGACTGGTACCATCATAAGAAGCTATTATAGAAGACTAGAACAGACTGGTACCATCATAAGACTAGAACAGACTGGTACCATCATAAGACTAGAACAGACTGGTACCATCATAAGGCTATTATAGAAGACTAGAACAGACTGGTACCACCATAAGACTAGAACAGACTGGTACCATCTTAAGGCTATTATAGAAGACTAGAACAGAGTGGTACCATCATAAGGCTATTATAGAAGACTAGAACAGACTGGTACCATCATAAGAATATTATAGAAGACAAGAACAGACTGGTACCAATCATAAGACTAGAACAGACTGGTACCATCATAAGACTAGAACAGACTGGTACCATCATAAGACTAGAAAAGACTGGTACTATCATAAGACTATTATATAGAAGACTACAACAGACTGGTACCATCATAAGACTAGAACAGACTGTTACCATCATAAGGCTATTATAGAAGACTAGAACAGACTGGTACCATCATAAGGCTATTATAGAAGACGAGAACAGACTGGTACCATCATAAGACAACTATAGAAGACTAGAACAGACTGGTACCATCATAAGGGTATTATAGAAGACTAGAACAGACTGGTACCATCATAAGGCTATTATAGAAGACTAGAACAGACTGGTACCATCATAAGACTATTATAGAACACTAGAACAGACTGCTACCATCATAAGGCTATTATAGAAGACTAGAACAGACTTGTACCATCATAAGGCTAGAACAAACTGGTACCATCATAAGGCTATTATAGAAGACTAGAACAGACTTGTACCATCATAAGGCTAGAACAAACTGGTACCATCATAAGACTATTATAGAACACTAGAACAGACTGGTACCATCATAAGACTATTATAGAACACTAGAACAGACTGGTACCATCATAAGACTAGAACAGACTGGTACCATCATAAGACTATTATAGAAGACTAGAACAGACTGGTACCATCATAAGACTAGAACAGACTGGTACCATCATAAGGCTTTTATAGAAGACTTGAACAGACTGGTACCATCATAAGACTAGAACAGACTGGTACCATCATAAGACTAGAACAGACTGGTACCATCATAAGGCTTTTATAGAAGACTAGAACAGACTGGTACCATCATAAGACTAGAACAGACAGGAATCATCATAATGCTACTATAGAAGACTAGAACAGACTGGTACCATCATAAGACCAGAACAGACTGGTACCATCATAAGACTATTATAGAAGACTAGAACAGACTGGTACCATCATAAGGCTAGAACAGACTGGTACCATCATAAGGCTTTTATAGAAGACTAGAACAGACTGGTTACCATCATAATGCTACTATAGAAGACTAGAACAGACTGGTACCATCATAAGGCTATTATAGAAGACTAGAACAGACTGGTACCATCATAAGACTAGAACAGACTGGTACCATCATAAGGCTATTATAGAAGACTAGAACAGACTGGTACCATCATAAGGCTATTATAGAAATAAACAGACTGGTACCATCATAAGGCTATATAGAAGACTAGAACAGACTGGTGCCATCATAAGGCTATTATAGAAGACTAGAACAGACTGGTACCATCATAAGGCTAGTATAGAAGACTAGAAAAGACTGGTACCATCATAAGGCTATTATAGCAGACTAGAACAGACTGGTACCATCATAAGGCTATTATAGCAGACTAGAACAGACTGGTACCATCATAAGACTAGAAAATACTGGTACCATCATAAGACTATTATAGAAGACTAGAACAGACTGGTACATCATAAAGCTATTATAGAAGACTAGAAAAGGCTGGTACCATCATAAGACTAGAACAGACTGGTACCATCATAAGACTATTATAGAAGACTAGAACAGACTACTACCATCATAAGACTAGAACAGACTGGTACCATCATAAGGCTAGAACAGACTGGTACCATCATAAGGCTTTTATAGAAGACTAGAACAGACTACTACCATCATAAGACTAGAACAGACTGGTACCATCATAAGGCTAGAACAGACTGGTACCATCATAAGTCTATTATAGAAGACTAGAACAGACTGGTACCATCATAAGGCTATTATAGAAGACTAGAACTGACTGGTACTATCATAAGACTAGAACAGACTGGTACCATCATAAGGCTATTATAGAAGACTAGAACAGACTGGTACCATCATAAGGCTATTATAGAAGACTCGAACAGACAAGTACAATCATAAGGCTAAAACAGACTGGTACCATCATAAGGCTATTATAGAAGACTAGAACAGACTGGTACCACCATAAGACTATTATAGAAGACTAGAACAGACTGGTACCATCATAAGAATATTATAGAAGACAAGAACAGACTGGTACCACCATAAGACTAGAACAGACTGGTAAAATCATAAGGCTATTATAGAAGACTAGAACAGACTGGTACCATCATAAGGCTATTATAGAAGACTAGAACAGACTGGTACCATCATAAGAATATTATAGAAGACAAGAACAGACTGGTACCAATCATAAGACTAGAACAGACTGGTACCATCATAAGACTAGAACAGACTGGTACCATCATAAGACTAGAACAGACTGGTACCATCATAAGACTATTATATAGAAGACTACAACAGACTTGTACCATCATAAGACTAGAACAGACTGTTACCATCATAAGGCTATTATAGAAGACGAGAACAGACTGGTACCATCATAAGGGTATTATAGAAGACTAGAACAGACTGGTACCATCATAAGGCTAGAACAGACTGGTACCATCATAAGACTATTATAGAAGACTAGAACAGACTACTACCATCATAAGACTAGAACAGACTGGTACCATCATAAGTCTATTATAGAAGACTAGAACAGACTGGTACCATCATAAGGCTATTATAGAAGACTAGAACAGACTGGTACCATCATAAGACTAGAACAGACTGGTACCATCATAAGACTAGAACAGACTGGTACCATCATAAGGCTATTATAGCAGACTAGAACAGACTGGTACCATCATAAGACTATTATAGCAGACTAGAACAGACTGGTACCATCATAAGGCTAGAACAGACTGGTACCATCATAAGGCTTTTATAGAAGACTAGAACAGACTACTACCATCATAAGGCTAGAAAAGACTGGTACCATCATAAGGCTAGAACAGACTGGTACCATCATAAAGCTATTATTGAAGACTAGAACAGACTGGTACCATCATAAGGCTATTATAGAAGACTAGAACAGACTGGTACCATCATAAGACTTGAACAGACTGGTACCATCATAAGACTATTATATAGAAGACTAGAACAGACTGGTACCATCATAAGACAAGAACAGACTGTTACCATCATAAGGCTATTATAGAAGACTAGAACAGACTGGTACCATCATAAGGCTATTATAGAAGACTAGAACAGACTGGTACCATCATAAGAATATTATAGAAGACAAGAACAGACTGATACCAATCATAAGACTAGAACAGACTGGTACCATCATAAGACTAGAACAGACTGGTACCATCATAAGACTAGAACAGACTGGTACCATCATAAGACTATTATATAGAAGACTACAACAGACTGGTACCATCATAAGACTAGAACAGACTGTTACCATCATAAGGTTATTATAGAAGACGAGAACAGACTGGTACCATCATAAGACAACTATAGAAGACTAGAACAGACTGGTACCATCATAAGGGTATTATAGAAGACTAGAACAGACTGGTACCATCATAAGACAACTATAGAAGACTAGAACAGACTGGTACCATCATAAGGCTATTATAGAAGACTAGAACAGACTGGTACCATCATAAGACTATTATAGAACACTAGAACAGACTGCTACCATCATAAGGCTATTATAGAAGACTAGAACAGACTTGTACCATCATAAGGCTAGAACAAACTGGTACCATCATAAGGCTATTATAGAAGACTAGAACAGACTGGTACCATCATAAGACTAGAACATACTGGTACCATCATAAGACTATTATAGAAGACTAGAACAGACTGGTACCATCATAAAGCTATTATAGAAGACTAGAACAGACTGGTACCATCATAAGACTAGAACAGACTGGTACCATCATAAGGCTTTTATAGAAGACTTGAACAGACTGGTACCATCATAAGACTAGAACAGACTGGTACCATCATAAGACTATTATAGAAGACTAGAACAGACTGGTACCATCATAAGACTAGAACAGACTGGTACCATCATAAGGCTTTTATAGAAGACTAGAACAGACTGGTACCATCATAAGACTAGAACAGACTGGTACCATCATAAAGCTATTATAGAAGACTAGAACAGGCTGGTTACCATCATAATGCTACTATAGAAGACTAGAACAGACTGGTACCATCATAAGACCAGAACAGACTGGTACCATCATAAGACTATTATAGAAGACTAGAACAGACTGGTACCATCATAAGGCTAGAACAGACTGGTACCATCATAAGGCTAGAACAGACTGGTACCATCATAAGGGTATTATAGAAGACTAGAACAGACTGGTACCATCATAAGACAACTATAGAAGACTAGAACAGACTGGTACCATCATAAGGCTATTATAGAAGACTAGAACAGACTGGTACTATCATAAGACTATTATAGAACACTAGAACAGACTGCTACCATCATAAGGCTATTATAGAAGACTAGAACAGACTTGTACCATCATAAGGCTAGAACAAACTGGTACCATCATAAGGCTATTATAGAAGACTAGAACAGACTGGTACCATCATAAGACTAGAAAATACTGGTACCATCATAAGGCTATTATAGAAGACTAGAACAGACTGGTACCATCATAAAGCTATTATAGAAGACTAGAACAGACTGGTACCATCATAAGACTAGAACAGACTGGTACCATCATAAGACTATTATAGAAGACTAGAACAGACTGGTACCATCATAAGACTAGAACAGACTGGTACCATCATAAGGCTTTTATAGAAGACTTGAACAGACTGGTACCATCATAAGACTAGAAAAGACTGGTACCATCATAAGACTATTATAAAGACTAGAACAGACTGGTACCATCATAAGGCTATTATAGAAGACTAGAACAGACTGGTACCATCATAAGACTAGAACAGACTGGTACCATCATAAGACTAGAACAGACTGGTACCATCATAAGGCTTTTATAGAAGACTAGAACAGACTGGTACCATCATAAGACTAGAACAGACTGGTACCATCATAAAGCTATTATAGAAGACTAGAACAGGCTGGTTACCATCATAATGCTACTATAGAAGACTAGAACAGACTGGTACCATCATAAGACCAGAACAGACTGGTACCATCATAAGACTATTATAGAAGACTAGAACAGACTGGTACCATCATAAGGCTAGAACAGACTGGTACCATCATAAGGCTAGAACAGACTGGTTACCATCATAAGGCTATTATAGAAGACTAGAACAGACTGGTACCATCATAAGACTAGAACAGACTGGTAACATCATAAGGCTATTATAGAAGACTAGAACAGACTGGTGCCATCATAAGGCTATTATAGAAGACTAGAACAGACTGGTACCATCATAAGACTAGAACAGACTGGTAACATCATAAGGCTATTATAGAAGACTAGAACAGACTGGTGCCATCATAAGGCTATTATAGAAGACTAGAACAGACTGGTACCATCATAATAGTATAGAAGACTAGAAAAGACTGGTACCATCATAAGGCTATTATAGCAGACTAGAACAGACTGGTACCATCATAAGACTAGAAAATACTGGTACCATCATAAGACTATTATAGAAGACTAGAACAGACTGGTACATCATAAAGCTATTATAGAAGACTAGAAAAGGCTGGTACCATCATAAGACTAGAACAGACTGGTACCATCATAAGACTATTATAGAAGACTAGAACAGACTACTACCATCATAAGACTAGAAAAGACTGGTACCATCATAAGGCTAGAACAGACTGGTACCATCATAAGGCTTTTATAGAAGACTAGAACAGACTACTACCATCATAAGACTAGAACAGACTGGTACCATCATAAGGCTAGAACAGACTGGTACCATCATAAGTCTATTATAGAAGACTAGAACAGACTGGTACCATCATAAGGCTATTATAGAAGACTAGAACAGACTGGTACCATCATAAGGCTATTATAGAAGACTAGAACAGACTGGTACTATCATAAGACTAGAACAGACTGGTACCATCATAAGACTAGAACAGACTGGTACCATCATAAGTCTATTATAGAAGACTAGAACAGACTGGTACCATCATAAGGCTATTATAGAAGACTAGAACTGACTGGTACTATCATAAGACTAGAACAGACTGGTACCATCATAAGGCTATTATAGAAGACTAGAACAGACTGGTACCATCATAAGACTATTATAGAAGACTAGAACAGACTGGTACCATCATAAGGCTATTATAGAAGACTAGAACAGACTGGTACCATCATAAGGCTATTATAGAAGACTCGAACAGACAAGTACAATCATAAGGCAAAAACAGACTGGTAACATCATAATGCTAGTATAGATGACTAGAACAGACTGGTACCATCATAAGGCTATTATATAAGACTAGAACAGACTGGTACCACCATAAGACTAGAACAGACTGGTAAAATCATAAGGCTATTATAGAAGACTAGAACAGACTGGTACCATCATAAGGCTATTATAGAAGACTAGAACAGACTGGTACCATCATAAGAATATTATAGAAGACAAGAACAGACTGGTACCAATCATAAGACTAGAACAGACTGGTACCATCATAAGACTAGAACAGACTGGTACCATCATAAGACTAGAACAGACTGGTACCATCATAAGACTATTATATAGAAGACTACAAAAGACTGGTACCATCATAAGACTAGAACAGACTGTTACCATCATAAGGCTATTATAGAAGACGAGAACAGACTGGTACCATCATAAGGGTATTATAGAAGACTAGAACAGACTGGTACCATCATAAGACTAGAACAGACTGGTACCATCATAAGACAACTATAGAAGACTAGAACAGACTGGTACCATCATAAGGCTATTATAGAAGACTAGAACAGACTGGTACCATCATAAGGCTAGAACAGACTGGTACCATCATAAGGCTATTATAGAAGACTAGAACAGACTACTACCATCATAAGACTAGAACAGACTGGTACCATCATAAGTCTATTATAGAAGACTAGAACAGACTGGTACCATCATAAGGCTATTATAGAAGACTAGAACAGACTGGTACCATCATAAGACTAGAACAGACTGGTACCATCATAAGGCTAGAACAGACTGGTACCATCATAAGGCTATTATAGCAGACTAGAACAGACTGGTACCATCATAAGGCTATTATAGCAGACTAGAACAGACTGGTACCATCATAAGACTAGAAAATACTGGTACCATCATAAGACTATTGTAGAAGACTAGAACAGACTGGTACCATCATAAAGCTATTATAGAAGACTAGAACAGGCTGGTACCATCATAAGACTAGAACAGACTGGTACCATCATAAGACTATTATAGCAGACTAGAACAGACTGGTACCATCATAAGACTAGAAAATACTGGTACCATCATAAGGCTATTATAGAAGACTAGAACAGACTGGTACCATCATAAGGCTATTATAGAAGACTAGAACAGACTGGTACCATCATAAGACTAGAACAGACTGGTACCATCATAAGGCTATTATAGAAGACTAGAACAGACTGGTACCATCATAAGACTATTATAGAAGACTAGAACAGACTGGTACCATCATAAGGCTATTATAGAAGACTAGAACAGACTGGTACCATCATAAGGCTATTATAGAAGACTAGAACAGACTACTACCATCATAAGGCTAGAACAGACTGGTACCATCATAAGGCTTTTATAGAAGACTAGAACAGACTGGTACCATCATAAGACAAAGACTGGTACCATCATAAGACTAGAACAGACTGGTACCATCATAAGGCTATTTAAGACTAGAACAGACTGGTACCATCATAAGGCTATTATAGAAGACTAGAACAGACTGGTACCATCATAAGATGAACAGACTGGTACCATCATAAGACTATTATAGAAGACTAGAACAGACTGGTACCATCATAAGACAAGAACAGACTGTTACCATCATAAGGCTATTATAGAAGACGAGAACAGACTGGTACCATCATAAGGCTATTATAGAAGACTAGAACAGACTGGTACCATCATAAGACTATTATAGAAGACTAGAACAGACAAGTACCATCATAAGACTATTATAGAAGACTAGAACAGACTGGTACCATCATAAAGCTATTATAGAAGACTAGAACAGGCTGGTACCATCATAAGACTAGAACAGACTGGTACCATCATAAGGCTATTATAGAAGACTAGAACAGGCTGGTACCATCATAAGACGAGAACAGACTGGTACCATCATAAGTCTATTATAGAAGACTAGAACAGACTGGTACCATCATAAGGCTAGAACAGACTGGTACCATCATAAGGCTTTTATAGAAGACTAGAACAGACTGGTACCATCATAAGGCTATTATAGAAGACTAGAACAGACTGGTACCATCATAAGAATATTATAGAAGACTAGAACAGACTGGTACCAATCATAAGACTAGAACAGACTGGTACCATCATAAGACTAGAACAGACTGGTACCATCATAAGACTAGAACAGACTGGTACCATCATAAGGCTATTATAGAAGACTAGAACAGACTGGTACCACCATAAGACTAGAACAGACTGGTAAAATCATAAGGCTATTATAGAAGACTAGAACAGACTGGTACCATCATAAGGCTATTATAGAAGACTAGAACAGACTGGTACCATCATAAGAATATTATAGAAGACAAGAACAGACTGGTACCAATCATAAGACTAGAACAGACTGGTACCATCATAAGACTAGAACAGACTGGTACCATCATAAGACTATTATATAGAAGACTACAACAGACTGGTACCATCATAAGACTAGAACAGACTGGTACCATCATAAGACTAGAACAGACTGTTACCATCATAAGGCTATTATAGAAGACGAGAACAGACTGGTACCATCATAAGGGTATTATAGAAGACTAGAACAGACTGGTACCATCATAAGACAACTATAGAAGACTAGAACAGACTGGTACCATCATAAGGCTATTATAGAAGACTAGAACAGACTGGTACCATCATAAGACTATTATAGAACACTAGAACAGACTGGTACCATCATAAGGCTATTATAGAAGACTAGAACAGACTTGTACCATCATAAGACTAGAACAGACTGGTACCATCATAAGGCTATTATAGAAGACTAGAACAGACTGGTACCATCATAAGACTAGAAAATACTGGTACCATCATAAGACTATTATAGAAGACTAGAACAGACTGGTACCATCATAAAGCTATTATAGAAGACTAGAACAGGCTGGTACCATCATAAGACTAGAACAGACAGGAATCATCATAAGACTATTACAGAAGACTAGAACAGACTGGTACATCATAAGACTAGAACAGACTGGTACCATCATAAGGCTAGAACAGACTGGTACCATCATAAGGCTTTTATAGAAGACTAGAACAGACTGGTACCCTCATAAGGCTACTATAGAAGACTAGAACAGACTGGTTACCATCATAAGGCTACTATAGAAGACTAGAACAGACTGGTACCATCATAAGGCTATTATAGAAGACTAGAACAGACTGGTACCACCATAAGACTAGAACAGACTGGTACCATCATAAGGCTATTATAGAAGACTAGAACAGACTGGTACCATCATAAGGCTATTATAGAAGACTAGAACAGACTGGTACCATCATAAGACTAGAACAGACTGGTACCATCATAAGACTAGAACAGACTGGTACCATCATAAGGCTTTTATAGAAGACTAGAACAGACTACTACCATCATAAGACTAGAACAGACTGGTACCATCATAAGACTAGAACAGACTGGTAACATCATAAGGCTATTATAGAAGACTAGAACAGACTGGTGCCATCATAAGGCTATTATAGAAGACTAGAACAGACTGGTACCATCATAAGACTAGTATAGAAGACTAGAAAAGACTGGTACCATCATAAGGCTATTATAGCAGACTAGAACAGACTGGTACCATCATAAGACTAGAAAATACTGGTACCATCATAAGACTATTATAGAAGACTAGAACAGACTGGTACATCATAAAGCTATTATAGAAGACTAGAAAAGGCTGGTACCATCATAAGACTAGAACAGACTGGTACCATCATAAGACTATTATAGAAGACTAGAACAGACTACTACCATCATAAGACTAGAACAGACTGGTACCATCATAAGGCTAGAACAGACTGGTACCATCATAAGGCTTTTATAGAAGACTAGAACAGACTACTACCATCATAAGACTAGAACAGACTGGTACCATCATAAGGCTAGAACAGACTGGTACCATCATAAGTCTATTATAGAAGACTAGAACAGACTGGTACCATCATAAGGCTATTATAGAAGACTAGAACTGACTGGTACTATCATAAGACTAGAACAGACTGGTACCATCATAAGGCTATTATAGCAGACTAGAACAGACTGGTACCATCATAAGACTAGAACAGACTGGTACCATCATAAGACTATTATATAGAAGACTAGAACAGACTGGTACCATCATAAGACTAGAACAGACTGTTACCATCATACGGCTATTATAGAAGACGAGAACAGACTGGTACCATCATAAGGGTATTATAGAAGACTAGAACAGACTGGTACCATCATAAGACAACTATAGAAGACTAGAACAGACTGGTACCATCATAAGGCTATTATAGAAGACTAGAACAGACTGGTACCATCATAAGACTATTATAGAAGACTAGAACAGACTGGTACCATCATAAGGCTATTATAGAAGACTAGAACAGACTTGTACCATCATAAGGCTAGAACAGACTGGTACCATCATAAGGCTATTATAGAAGACTAGAACAGACTGGTACCATCATAAGACTAGAAAATACTGGTACCATCATAAGACTATTATAGAAGACTAGAACAGACTGGTACCATCATAAGGCTATTATAGAAGACTAGAACAGGCTGGTACCATCATAAGACTAGAACAGACTGGTACCATCATAAGGCTATTATAGAAGACTAGAACAGACTGGTACCATCATAAGGCTTTTATAGAAGACTAGAACAGACTACTACCATCATAAGACTAGAACAGACTGGTACCATCATAAGACTAGAACAGACTGGTACCATCATAAGACTATTATAGAAGACTACAACAGACTGGTACCATCATAAGGCTATTATAGAAGACTAGAACAGACTGGTACCATCATAAGACTAGAACAGACTGGTACCATCATAAGGCTATTATAGAAGACTAGAACAGACTACTACCATCATAAGACTAGAACAGACTGGTACCATCATAAGACTAGAACAGACTGGTACCATCATAAGACTATTATAGAAGACTATAATAGACTGGTACCATCATAAGGCTATTATAGAAGACTAGAACAGACTGGTACCATCATAAGGCTATTATAGCAGACTAGAACAGACTGGTACCATCATAAGACTAGAACAGACTGGTACCATCATAAGGCTTTTATAGAAGACTAGAACAGACTACTACCATCATAAGACTAGAACAGACTGGTACCATCATAAGGCTAGAACAGACTGGTACCATCATAAGTCTATTATAGAAGACTAGAACAGACTGGTACCATCATAAGACTATTATAGAAGACTAGAACAGACTGGTACCATCATAAGGCTAGAACAGACTGGTACCATCATAAGGCTATTATAGAAGACGAGAACAGACTGGTGCCATCATAAGGCTATTATAGAAGACGAGAACAGACTGGTACCATCATAAGGGTATTATAGAAGACTAGAACAGACTGGTACCATCATAAGACAACTATAGAAGACTAGAACAGACTGGTACCATCATAAGGCTATTATAGAAGACTAGAACAGACTGGTACCATCATAAGACTATTATAGAACACTAGAACAGACTGGTACCATCATAAGGCTATTATAGAAGACTAGAACAGACTTGTACCATCATAAGGCTAGAACAGACTGGTACCATCATAAGGCTATTATAGAATACTAGAACAGACTGGTACCATCATAAGACTAGAAAATACTGGTACCATCATAAGACTATTATAGAAGACTAGAAAAGACTGGTACCATCATAAAGCTATTATAGAAGACTAGAACAGGCTGGTACCATCATAAGACTAGAACAGACTGGTACCATCATAAGGCTATTATAGAAGACTAGAACAGACTGGTACCATCATAAGACTAGAACAGACTGGTACCATCATAAGACTATTATAGAAGACTAGAACAGACTGGTACATCATAAAGCTATTATAGAAGACTAGAACAGGCTGGTACCATCATAAGACTAGAACAGACTGGTACCATCATAAGACTATTATAGAAGACTAGAACAGACTGGTACCATCATAAGACTAGAACAGACTGGTACCATCATAAGGCTTTTATAGAAGACTAGAACAGACTAGTACCATCATAAGACTAGAACAGACTGGTACCATCATAAGACTAGAACAGACTGGTACCATCATAAGGCTATTATAGAAGACTAGAACAGACTGGTACCGTCATAAGGCTATTATAGAAGACTAGAACAGACTGGTACCATCATAAGACTAGAACAGACTGGTACCATCACAAGACTAGAACAGACTGCTACCATCATAAGATTATTATAGAAGACTAGAACAGACTGGTACCATCATAAGACTTGAACAGACTGGTACCATCATAAGACTATTATAGAAGACTAGAACAGACTGGTACCATCATAAAATTACCATCTAAACTAGAACAGACTGGTACCATCATAAGGCTAGAACAGACTGGTACCATCATAAGACTCTAGACTAAGACTAGAACAGACTGGTACCATCATAAGGCTATTAAAGAAGACTAGAACAGACTGGTACCATCATAAGGCTATTATAGAAGACTAGAACAGACTGGTACCATCATAAGACTATTATAGAAGACTAGAACAGACTTGTACCATCATAGGCTATTATAGAAGACTAGAACAGACTGGTACCATCATAAGGCTATTATAGAAGACTAGAACAGACTGGTACCACCATAAGACTAGAACAGACTGGTACCATCATAAGGCTATTATAGAAGACTAGAACAGACTGGTACCATCATAAGGCTATTATAGAAGACTAGAACAGACTGGTACCATCATAAGGCTATTATAGAAGACTAGAACAGACTGGTACCATCATAAGGCTATTATTGAAGACTAGAACAGACTGGTACCATCATAAGGCTATTATAGAAGACTAGAACAGACTGGTACCATCATAAGAATATTATAGAAGACTAGAACAGACTGGTACCAATCATCAGACTGGTACCATCATTAGACTAGTACCATCATAAGACTAGAACAGACTGGTACCATCATAAGGCTATTATAAGACTAGAACAGAGGTACCATCATAAGACTACTATAGAAGACTAGAACAGACTGTTACCATCATAAGGCTATTATAGAAGACTAGAACAGACTGGTACCATCATAAGACTATTATAGAACACTAGAACAGACTGGTACCATCATAAGGCTATTATAGAAGACTAGAACAGACTGGTACCATCATAAGGCTAGAACAGACTGGTACCATCATAAGACTAGAAAATACTGGTACCATCGTAAGACTATTATAGAAGACTAGAACAGACTGGTACCATCATAAAGCTATTATAGAAGACTAGAACAGGCTGGTACCATCATAAGACTAGAACAGACTGGTACCATCATAAGGCTATTATAGAAGACTAGAACAGACTGGTACCATCATAAGACTAGAACAGACTGGTACCATCATAAGGCTATTATAGAAGACTAGAACAGACTGGTACCATCATAAGACTAGAACAGACTGGTACCATCATAAGGCTAGAACAGACTGGTACCATCATAAGGCTATTATAGCAGACTAGAACAGACTGGTACCATCATAAGGCTATTATAGCAGACTAGAACAGACTGGTACCATCAGAAGGCTATTATAGAAGACTAGAACAGACTGGTACCATCATAAGACTAGAAAATACTGGTACCATCATAAGACTATTATAGAAGACTAGAACAGACTGGTACATCATAAAGCTATTATAGAAGACTAGAACAGACTGGTACCATCATAAGACTAGAACAGACTGGTACCATCATAAGACTATTATAGAAGACTAGAACAGACTACTACCATCATAAGACTAGAACAGACTGGTACCATCATAAGGCTAGAACAGACTGGTACCATCATAAGACTAGACTTACCATCATAAGACTAGAACAGACTGGTACCATCATAAGGCTATTATAGAAGACTAGAACAGACTGGTACCATCATAAGACTACTAAGACTAGAACAGACTGGTACCATCATAAGACTAGAACAGACCGGTACCATCATAAGGCTATTATATGAAGACTAGAACAGACTGGTACCATCATAAGACTAGAACAGACTGGTACCATCATAAGGCTATTATAGAAGACTAGAACAGACTGGTACCATCATAAGGGTATTATAGAAGACTAGAACAGACTGGTACCATCATAAGACAACTATAGAAGACTAGAACAGACTGGTACCATCATACGGCTATTATAGAAGACTAGAACAGACTGGTACCATCATAAGGCTATTATAGAACACTAGAACAGACTGGTACCATCATAAGCTAGAATGAGGCTATTATAGAAGACTAGAACAGACTGGTACCATCATAAGACTAGAAAATACTGGTACCATCATAAGACTATTATAGAAGACTAGAACAGACTGGTACCATCATAAAGCTATTATAGAAGACTACAACAGGCTGGTACCATCATAAGACTAGAACAGACTGGTACCATCATAAGACTATTATAGAAGACTAGAACAGACTGGTACCATCATAAGACTAGAACAGACAGGTACCATCATAAGACTTAGAAGACTAGAACAGACTGGTACCATCATAAGACTAGAACAGACTGGTACCATCATAAAGCTATTATAGAAGACTACGACTAGAACAGACTGGTACCATCATAAGACTAGAACAGACTGGTACCATCATAAGGCTATTAGAACAGACTGGTACCATCATAAGACTATTATAGAAGACTAGAACAGACTGGTACCATCATAAGGCTAGAACAGACTGGTACCATCATAAGACTAGAACAGACTGGTACCATCATAAGGCTATTATAGAAGACTAGAACAGACTGGTACCATCATAAGACTAGAACAGACTGGTACCATCATAAGACTATTATAGAATACTAGAACAGACTGGTACCATCATAAGACTAGAACAGACTGGTACCATCATAAGGCTATTATAGAAGACTAGAACAGACTGGTACCATCATAAGATTATAGAAGACTAGAACAGGCTGGTACCATCATAAGACTATTTAAGACTAGAACAGACTGGTACCATCATAAGGCTATTATAGAAGACTAGAACAGACTGGTACCATCATAAGACTAGAAACAGACTGGTACCATCATAAGGCTATTATAGAAGACTAGAACAGACTGGTACCATCATAAGACTAGAACAGACTGGTACCATCATAAGACTATTATAGAAGACTAGAACAGACTGGTACCATCATAAGACTGCTAGAACAGACTGGTACCATCATAAGGCTATTATAGCAGACTAGAACAGACTGGTACCATCATAAGGCTATTATAGAAGACTAGAACAGACTGGTACCATCATAAGGCTATTATAGCAGACTAGAACAGACTGGTACCATCATAAGACTATTATAGAAGACTAGAACAATACTGGTACCATCACAAGACTATTATAGAAGACTAGAACAGACTGGTACCATCATAAAGCTATTATAGAAGACTAGAACAGGCTGGTACCATCATAAGACTAGAACAGACTGGTACCATCATAAGACTATTATAGAAGACTAGAACAGACTGGTACCATCATAAGACTAGAACAGACTGGTACCATCATAAGGCTTTTATAGAAGACTAGAACAGACTGGTACCATCAAAAGGCTATTATTGAAGACTAGAACATACTGGTACCATCATAAGGCTATTATAGAAGACTAGAACAGACTGGTACCATCATAAGGCTATTATAGAAGACTAGAACAGACTGGTACCATCATCAGACTGGTACCATCATTAGACTAGCAGACTACCATCATAAGACTAGAACAGACTGTTACCATCATAAGGCTATTATAGAAGACGAGAACAGACTGGTACCATCATAAGGGTATTATAGAAGACTAGAACAGACTGGTACCATCATAAGACAACTATAGAAGACTAGAACAGACTGGTACCATCATAAGGCTATTATAGAAGACTAGAACAGACTTGTACCATCATAAGGCTAGAACAAACTGGTACCATCATAAGGCTATTATAGAATACTAGAACAGACTGGTACCATCATAAGACTAGAAAATACTGGTACCATCATAAGACTATTATAGAAGACTAGAACAGACTGGTACCATCATAAAGCTATTATAGAAGACTAGAACAGGCTGGTACCATCATAAGACTAGAACAGACTGGTACCATCATAAGACTATTATAGAAGACTAGAACAGACTGGTACCATCATAAGGCTAGAACAGACTGGTACCATCATAAGGCTATTATAGAAGACTAGAACAGACTGGTACCATCATAAGGCTATTATAGAAGACTAGAACAGACTGGTACCATCATAAGACTAGAACAGACTGGTACCATCATAAGACTTGAAGACTAGAACAGACTGGTACCATCATAAGACTAGAACAGACTGGTACCATCATAAGGCTATTATAGAAGACTAGAACAGACTGCTACCATCATAAGACTAGAACAGACTGGTACCATCACAAGGCTAGAACAGACTGGTACCATCATAAGACTATTATAGAAGACTAGAACAGACTGGTACCATCATAAGACTTAGAACAGACTGGTACCATCATAAGACTATTATAGAAGACTAGAACAGACTGGTACCATCATAAGCTGCTAGAACAGACTGGTACCATCATAAGGCTATTATAGAAGACTAGAACAGACTGGTACCATCATAAGACTAGAATAGACTGGTACCATCATAAGACTATTATAGAAGACTAGAACAGACTGGTACCATCATAAGACTAGAAACAGACTGGTACCATCATAAGGCTATTATAGAAGACTAGAACAGACTGGTACCATCATAAGGCTATTATAGAAGACTAGAACAGACTGGTACCATCATAAGGCTATTATAGAAGACTAGAACAGACTGGTACCACCATAAGACTGAGAACAGACTTGTACCATCATAAGGCTATTATAGAAGACTAGAACAGACTGGTACCATCATAAGGCTATTATAGAAGACTAGAACAGACTGGTACCAACATAAGACTAGAACAGACTGGTACCATCATAAGGCTATTATAGAAGACTAGAACAAACTGGTACCATCATAAGGCTATTATAGAAGACTAGAACAGACTGGTACCATCATAAGGCTATTATAGAAGACTAGAACAGACTGGTACCATCATAAGGCTATTATAGAAGACTAGAACATACTGGTACCATCATAAGGCTATTATAGAAGACTAGAACAGACTGGTACCATCATAAGACTATTATAGAAGACTAGAACTTCAGACTGGTACCATCATTAGACAAAGACTAGAACAGACTGGTACCATCATAAGGCTAGTACATAGAAGATGAGACTAGAACAGACTGGTACCATCATAAGGCTATTATAGAAGACTAGAAACAGACTGGTACCATCATAAGACAACTATAGAAGACTAGAACAGACTGTTACCATCATAAGGCTATTATAGAAGACTAGAACAGACTTGTACCATCATAAGGCTAGAACAAACTGGTACCATCATAAGGCTATTATAGAAGACTAGAACAGACTGGTACCATCATAAGACTAGAAAATACTGGTACCATCATAAGACTATTATAGAAGACTAGAACAGACTGGTACCATCATAAGGCTATTATAGAAGACTAGAACAGGCTGGTACCATCATAAGACTAGAACAGACTGGTACCATCATAAGGCTATTATAGAAGACTAGAACAGACTGGTACCATCATAAAGCTTTTAAAACTAGAACAGACTGGTACCATCATAAGACTAGAACAGACTGGTACCATCATAAGACTATTATAGAAGACTAGAACAGACTGGTACCATCATAAGGCTATTATAGAAGACTAGAACAGACTGGTACCATCATAAGACTAGAACAGACTGGTACCATCATAAGACTAGAACAGACTGGTACCATCATAAGACTATTATAGAAGACTAGAACAGACTGGTACCATCATAAGACTAGAACAGACTGGTACCATCATAAGGCTATTATAGAAGACTAGAACAGACTACTACCATCATAAGACTAGAACAGACTGGTACCATCATAAGACTAGAACAGACTGGTACCATCATAAGGCTATTATAGAAGACTAGAACAGACTGGTACCATCATAAGGCTATTATAGAAGACTAGAACAGACTGGTACCATCATAAGACTATTATAGAAGACTAGAACAGACTGGTACCATCATAAGACTAGAACAGACTGGTACCATCATAAGACTAGAACAGACTGGTACCATCATAAGGCTATTATAGAAGACTAGAACAGACTGCTACCATCATAAGACTAGAACAGACTGGTACCATCATAAGGCTAGAACAGACTGGTACCATCATAAGGCTATTATAGAAGACTAGAACAGACTGGTACCATCATAAGGCTATTATAGAAGACTAGAACAGACTGGTACCATCATAAGACTAGAACAGGACCATCATAAGACTAGAAACAGACTGGTACCATCATAAGGCTATTATAGAAGACTAGAACAGACTGGTACCATCATAAGACTATTATAGAAGACTAGAACAGACTGGTACCATCATAAGACTATTAATAGAAGACTAGAACAGACTGGTACCATCACAAGGCTATTATAGAAGACTAGAACAGACTGGTACCATCATAAGGGTAATAGAAGACTAGAACAGACTGGTACCATCATAAGACTACTATAGAAGACTAGAACAGACTGGTACCATCATAAGGCTATTATAGAAGACTAGAACAGACTGGTACCATCATAAGGCTATTTAGAGACTAGAACAGACTGGTACCATCATAAGGCTATTATAGAAGACTAGAACAGACTGGTACCATCATAAGACTGAAAATACTGGTACCATCATAAGACTATTATAGAAGACTAGAACAGACTGGTACCATCATAAAGCTATTATAGAAGACTAGAACAGACTGGTACCATCATAAGACTAGAACAGACTGGTACCATCATAAGGCTATTATAGAAGACTAGAACAGACTGGTACCATCATAAGACTAGAAACAGACTGGTACCATCATAAGACTATTACAGAAGACTAGAACAGACTGGTACCACCATAAGACCAGAACAGGCTGGTACCATCATAAGACTAGAACAGACTGGTACCATCATAAGGCTTTTATAGAAGACTAGAACAGACTGCTACCATCATAAGACTAGAACAGACTGGCCATCATAAGGCTAGAACAGACTGGTAACATCATAAGGCTATTATAGAAGACTAGAACAGACTGGTACCATCATAAGACAAAGGCTATTATAGAAGACTAGAACAGACTGGTACCATCATAAGACTAGAACAGACTGGTACCATCATAAGACTAGAAAAGACTGGTACCATCATAAGACTATTAGAAGACAGAACAGACTGGTACCATCATAAGGCTATTATAGAAGACTAGAACAGACTGGTACCATCATAAGAGCTATTATAGAAGACTAGAACAGACTGGTACCATCACACTATATAAGACTAGAACAGACTGGTACCATCAT
Source organism: Salmo salar (assembly GCF_905237065.1). Taxonomy (NCBI): domain Eukaryota; kingdom Metazoa; phylum Chordata; class Actinopteri; order Salmoniformes; family Salmonidae; genus Salmo; species Salmo salar. The sequence goes on from NC_059452.1 coordinate 51,727,285, forward strand.
AAGGCTATTATAGAAGACTAGAACAGACTGGTCCCATCATAAGACTACTTAGTTGAACAGACTGGTACCATCATAAGGCTATTATAGAAGACTAGAACAGACTGGTACCATCATAAGGCTATTACAGAAGACTAGAACAGACTGGTACCATCATAAGGCTTTTTAGAAGACTAGAACAGACTGGTACCATCATAAGACTAGAACAGACTGGTACCATCATAAGGCTATTATAGAAGACTAGAACAGACTGGTACCATCATAAAGCTATTATAGAAGACTAGAACAGACTGGTACCATCATAAGACTAGAACAGACTGGTACCATCATAAGGCTATTATAGAAGACTAGAACAGACTGGTACCATCATAAGACTAGAACAGACTGGTACCATCATAAGGCTATTATAGAAGACTAGAACAGACTGGTACCATCATAAAGCTATTATAGAAGACTAGAACAGACTGGTACCATCATAAGACCAGAAACAGACTGGTACCATCATAAGGCTATTATAGAAGACTAGAACAGACTGGTACCATCATAAGACTAGAAACTGGTACCATCAGGCTAGAACAGACTGGTACCATCATAAGGCTATTATAGAAGACTAGAACAGACTGGTACCATCATAAGACTAGAACAGACTGGTACCATCATAAGACTATTATAGAAGACTAGAACAGACTGGTACCATCATAAGCACTAGAAACAGACTGGTACCATCATAAGACTATTATAGAAGACTAGAACAGACTGGTACCATCATAAGGCTATTATAGAAGACTAGAACAGACTGGTACCATCATAAGACTAGAACAGACTGGTACCATCATAAGACTATTATAGAAGACTAGAACAGACTGGTACCATCATAAGACCAGAACAGACTGGTACCATCATAAGACTATTATAGAATACTAGAACAGACTGGTACCATCATAAGACCAGAACAGACTGGTACCATCATAAGAGCTATGAAGAAACAGACTGGTACCATCATAAAGCTATTATAGAAGACTAGAACAGACTGGTACCATCATAAGACTATTAGAGACTAGAACAGACTGGTACCATCATAAGGCTATTATAGAAGACTAGAACAGACTGGTACCATCATAAGACTAGAAAATACTGGTACCATCATAAGACTATTATAGAAGACTAGAACAGACTGGTACCATCATAAAGCTATTATAGAAGACTAGAACAGGCTGGTACCATCATAAGACTAGAACAGACTGGTACCATCATAAGACTATTATAGAAGACTAGAACAGACTGGTACCATCATAAGACTAGAACAGACTGGTACCATCATAAGGCTACGCTTAATCATAAGACTAGAACAGACTGGTACCATCATAAGACTAGAACAGACTGGTACCATCATAAGACTATTATAGAAGACTAGAACAGACTGGTACCATCATAAGGCTATTATAGAAGACTAGAACAGACTGGTACCATCATAAGGCTAGAACAGACTGGTACCATCATAAGGCTATTATAGAAGACTAGAACAGACTGGTACCATCATAAGACTAGAAACAGACTGGTACCATCATAAGACTATTATAGAAGACTAGAACAGACTGGTACCATCATAAGGCTATTATAGAAGACTAGAACAGGCTGGTACCATCATCTATAGAAGACTAGAACAGACTGGTACCATCATAAGGCTATTATAGAAGACTAGAACAGACTGGTACCATCATAAGGCTAGAAGAAACAGACTGGTACCATCATAAGGCTATTATAGAAGACTAGAACAGACTGGTACCATCATAAGACTAGAACAGACTGGTACCATCATAAGGCTATTATAGAAGACTAGAACAGACTGGTACCATCATAAGACTATTATGACTAGAACAGACTGGTACCATCATAAGGCTATTATAGACTAGAACAGACTGGTACCATCATAAGACTAGAAGAGACTGGTACCATCATAAGACTATGAACAGGCTGGTACCATCATAACTAGAACAGACTTGTACCATCATAAGACTATTATAGAAGACTAGAACAGACTGCTACCATCATAAGGCTAGAACAGACTGGTACCACATAAGACTATTATAGAAGACTAGAACAGACTGCTACCATCATAAGGCTAGAGACTAGAACAGACTGGTACCATCATAAGACTATTATAGAAGACTAGAACAGACTGGTACCATCATAAAGCTATTATAGAAGACTAGAACAGACTGCTACCATAATAAGACTAGAACAGACTGGTACCACCACAAGACTAGAAACAGACTGGTACCATCATAAGACTATTATAGAAGACTAGAACAGACTGGTACCATCAAGGCTTTATAGAAGACTAGAACAGACTGGTACCATCATAAGACTATTATAGAAGACTAGAACAGACTGGGTACCATCATAAGGCTATTTGTTGAAACAGACTGGTACCATCATAAGGCTATTATAGAAGACTAGAACAGACTGGTACCATCATAAGACTATTATAGAAGACTAGAACAGACTGGTACCATCATAAGACTATTACCATAGAAGACTAGAACAGACTGGTACCATCATAAGGCTATTATAGAAGACTAGAACAGACTGGTACCATCATAAGGCTATTATAGAAGACTAGAACAGACTGGTACCATCATAAGACTAGTACAGACTGGTACCATCAAAGGCTATTATAGAAGACTAGAACAGACTGGTACCATCATAAGGCTATTATAGAAGACTAGAACAGACTGGTACCATCACTAGGCTGGTATAGAAGACTAGAACAGACTGGTACCATCATAAGACTATTATATAAGACTAGAACAGACTGTTACCATCATAAGGCTATTATAGAAGACCAGAACAGACTGGTACCATCATAAGACTATAGAAGACTAGAACAGACTGGTACAATCATAAGACTATTATAGAAGACTAGAACAGACTGGTACCATCATAAGGCTATTAAGAAGACTAGAACAGACTGGTACCATCATAAGGCTATTATAGAAGACTAGAACAGACTGGTACCATCATAAGACTATTATAGAAGACTAGAACAGACTTGTACCATCATAAGGCTATTATAGAAGACTAGAACAGACTGGTACCATCATAAGGCTATTATAGAAGACTAGAACAGACTGGTACCAACATAAGACTAGAAACAGACTGGTACCATCATAAGGCTATTATAGAAGACTAGAACAAACTGGGTACCATCATAAGGCTATTATAGAAGACTAGAACAGACTGGTACCATCATAAGGCATTACAGAAGACTAGAACAGACTGGTACCATCATAAGGCTATTTTGAAGACTAGAACATACTGGTACCATCATAAGGCTATTATAGAAGACTAGAAACAGACTGGTACCATCATAAGACTATTATAGAAGACTAGAAAAGACTGGTACCAATCATCAGACTGGTACCATGACTAGTACCATCATAAGACTAGAACAGACTGGTACCATCATAAGGCTATTATAGAAGATGAGAACAGACTGGTACCATCATAAGGCTATTATAGAAGACTAGAACAGACTGGTACCATCATAAGACAACTATAGAAGACTAGAACAGACTGTTACCATCATAAGGCTATTATAGAAGACTAAACAGACTTGGTACCATCATAAGGCTATAGGAACAGACTGGTACCATCATAAGGCTATTACAGAATACTAGAACAGACTGGTACCATCATAAGACTAGAAAATACTGGTACCATCGAAGACTATTATAGAAGACTAGAACAGACTGGTACCATCATAAGGCTATTATAGAAGACTAGAACAGGCTGGTACCATCATAAGACTAGAACAGACTGGTACCATCATAATGCTATTAGAAGACTAGAACAGACTGGTACCATCATAAGACTAGAACAGACTGGTATCATCATAAGGCTATTATAGAAGACTAGAAACAGACTGGTACCATCATAAAGCTATTATAGAAGACTAGAACAGACTGGTACCATATAAGACCAGAACAGACTGGTACCATCATAAGACTATTATAGAAGACTAGAACAGACTGGTACCATCATAAGACTAGAACAGACTGTACCATCATAAGACTTTTATAGAAGACTAGAACAGACTCTACCATCATAAGACGGTACCATCATAAGACTAGAACAGACTGGTACCATCATAAGGCTATTATAGAAGACTAGAACAGTCTGGTACCATCACCAAGGCTATTATAGAAGACTAGAACAGACTGGTACCATCAGAGACTATGAGCTAGAACAGAACAGATACTACCATCATAAGACTATTATAGAAGACTAGAACAGACTGGTACCATCATAAGACTATTATAGAAGACTAGAACAGACTGGTACTATCATAAGACTAGAACAGACTGGTACCATCATACGACTATTATAGAAGACTAGAAACAGACTGGTACCATCATAAGGCTAGAAAGACTGGTACCATCATAAGGCTATTGTAGAAGACTAGAAACAGACCTGGTACCATCATAAGGCTCATTATTGAAGACTAGAACAGACTGGTACCATCAAAGGCTATTATAGAAGACTAGAACAGACTGGTACCATCATAAGACTAGAACAGACTGGTACCATCCTAAGACTATTATAGAAGACTAGAACAGACTGGTACCATCATAAGACTAGAACAGACTGGTATCATCAAAGGCTATTATAGAAGACTAGAACAGACTGGTACCACTAAGGCTATAAGAAGACTAGAACAGACTGGTACCATCAAGGCTATTAAGAAGACTAGAACAGACTGGTACCATCATAAGGCTATTATAGAAGACTAGAACAGACTGGTACCATCATAAGGCTATTATAGAAGACTAGAACAGACTGGTACCATCACAAGACTATTATAGAAGACAGACAGATTACCATCATAGACTCATAAGACTAGAACAGACTGGTACCATCATACAAGGCTAATATAGAACCGAGAACAGACTGGTACCATCATAAGCTATTATAGAAGACTAGAACAGACTGGCTACCATCATAAGACAACTAGAAGACTAGAACAGACTGGTACCATCACTAAGGCTATTATAGAAGACTAGAACAGACTGGTACCATATACAAGGAGGCTAGAACAGACTGGTACCATCATAAGACTATTATAGAAGACTAGAACAGACTGGTACCATCAAAGAAGACCAAAACATATCCATCATAAGACTATTATAGAAGACTAAACAGACTGGTACCATCATAAGGCTATTATAGAAGACTAGAACAGACTGGTACCATCATAAGACTAGAACAGACTGGTACCATCATAAGGCATTATAGAAGACTAGAAACAGACTGGTACCATCATAAGACTAGAACAGACTGGTATCATCATAAACCACAGAAGACTAAGAACAGACTGGTACATCACTAAGCTATTATAGAAGACTAGAACAGACTGGTACCATCATAAGACCAGAACAGACTGGTACCATCATAAGACTATTATAGAAGACTAGAACAGACTGGTACCATCATAAGACTATTATAGAAGACTAGGAACAGACTGGTACCATCATAAGACTAGAACAGACTGGTACCATCATAAGACTAGAACAGACTGGTACCATCACTTAGGACTATTCTAGAAGACTAGAACAGACTGGTACCAATCATAAGACTAGAACAGACTGGTACCATCATAAGGCTATTATAGAAGACTAGAACAGACTGGTACCATCATAAGACTAGAACAGACCTGGTACCATCATAAGACTATTATAGAAGACTAGAACAGACTGGTACCATCATAAGACCAGAACAGACTGGTACCATCACAGGCCAGAAGACTAGAACAGACTGGTACCATCATAAGACTTTATAGAAGACTAGAACAGACTGGTACCATCCATAAGACTATTATAGAAGACTAGAACAGACTGGTACCATCATAAGGCTATTATAGAAGACTAGAAATAGACTGGTCCATCATAAGACAGAAAGACTGGTACCATCTCAAGACTATTATAGAAGACTAAAACGTCAAGACTAAAGCTCCATCATAAGCACAGACTGGACCAACAAGACTATTATAGAAGACTAGAACAGACTGGTACCATCATAAGACTAGAAACAGACTGGTACCATGTCTAAGGCCTAGAACAGACGGTACCATCATAAGCACATAGAAGACTAGAACAGACTGGTACCATCATAAGGCTAAGAAGACTAGAACAGACTGGTACCATCATAAGACTATTATAGAAGACTAGAACAGACTGGTACCATCATAAGAGCTATAGAGACTAGAAACAGACTATACCATCATAAGCTACTATTATAGAAGACTAGAACAGACTGGTACCATCATAAGACTATAGAAGACCAGAACAGACTGGTACCATCATAAGGCTATTATAGAAGACTAGAACAGACTGGTACCATCATAAGACTATTATAGAAGACTAGAACAGACTGGTACCATCCTCAAGGCTATTATAGAAGACTAGAAACAGACTGTTACCTCATACGAGACTAGTGGAGAACAAACCCCCCGTACCATCGACAAGCTATTATAGAAGACTAGAACAGACTGGTACCATCATAAGACTAAGTACTTATTACAAGACTTTACAGGAAGACTGAACAGACTGGGTACCAACCATTATAGACTAGAACAGACTGGTACCATCACTAAAGGCTATTATAGAAGACCTAGAACAGACTGGTACCACTAAAAGGCTATTATAGAAGACTAGAAAGCAGACTGGTACCATCACAAGACTAGAACAGACTGGTACCAATCATAAGGCTGGCTATAGAAGACTAGAACAGACTGGTACCATCATAAGACTATTATAGAAGACTAGAACAGACTGGTACCATCATAAGACTATTATAGAAGACTAGAACAGACTGGTACCATCATAAGACTAGAAACTAGAACAGACTGGTACCATCAGCAAGACTAGAACAGACTGGTACCATCATAAGACTAGAACAGACTGGTACCATCATAAGGCTATTATAGAAGGACTAGAACAGACTGGTACCTCATAAGGCTATTATAGAAGATTAGAACAGACTGGTACCATCATAAGACTAGAACAGACTGGTATCATCGTAAGACTATTATAGAAGACTAGAACAGACTGGTACCATCTACAAGACTAAGAACAGACTGGGTACCATCCTAAGACTATTATAGAAGATAGAACAGACTGGTACCATCATAAGAGCTATTATAGGACTAGAACAGACTGGTACCATCCATAAGGACTATTATAGAAGACGTGAAACAGACTGGTACCATATAACACTATTATAGAAGACTAGAACAGACTGGTACCATCATAAGACTATTATAGAAGACTAGAACAGACTGGTACCATTACAAGACTATTATAGAAGACTAGAACAGACTGGTACCATCATAAGACTATTATAGAAGACTAGAAACAGACTGGTACCATCACAAGACTATATAGAAGACTAGAACAGACTGACCATCATAAGGCTACTATAGAAGACTAGAACAGACTGGTACCATCACAAGACTAATATAGAAGACTAGAAACAGACTGGTACCACAAAATGCTATTATAGAAGACTAGAAACTGGTACCATCATAAGACCAGACAGACTGGTACCATCACAAGGCTATTATAGAAGACTAGAACAGACTGGTACCATCATAAGACTAGAACAGACTGTACCAATAAGACTATTATAGAAGACTAGAACAGACTGGTACCATCATAAGACTATTATAGAAGACTAGAACAGACTGGTACCATCATAAGACTATTATAGAAGACCTAGAAACAGACTGGTACCATCATAATGCTTTTATAGAAGACTAGAACAGACTGGTACCATCATAATGCTATTATAGAAGACTAGAACAGACTGGTACCATCATAAGACTATTATAGAAGACTAGAACAGACTGGTACCATCATAAGACTAGAACAGACTGGTACCATCATAATACTATTTTATAGAAGACTAGAAACAGACTGGTACCATCATAAGACTAGAACAGACTGGTACCATCATAAGGCTATTATAGAAGACTAGAACAGACTGGTACCATCATAAGACTATTATAGAAGACTAAAACAGACTGGTACCATCATAATACTATTATAGAAGACTAGAACAGACTGGTACCATCATAAGACTATTATAGAAGACTAGAACAGACTGGTACCATCATAAGACTAGAACAGACTGGTACCATCATAAAGACTATTATAGAAGACTAGAACAGACTGGTACCATCATAAGACTATTATAGAAGACTAGAACAGACTGGTACCATCATAAGACTAGAACAGACTGGTACAAGACTATTATAGAAGACTAGAACAGACTGGTACCATCATAAGGCTATTATAGAAGACTAGAACAGACTGGTACCATCACAAGACTAGAACAGACTGGTACCATCATAAGACTAACAACTGCAATTATACAAGACTAGAACAGACTGGTACCACCAAGACTATTATAGAAGACTAGAACAGACTGGTACCATCCAAGACTATTATAGAAGACTAGAAACAGACTGGTACCATCATAAGACTATTATAGAAGACTAGAAACAGACTGGTACCATCATAAGACCTGCTATTATAGAAGACTAGAACAGACTGGTACCATCATAATGCTATTATAGAAGACTAGAACAGACTGGTACCATCATAAGACTATTATAGAAGACTAGAAACAGACTGGTACCATCATAACACTATTATAGAAGACTAGAACAGACTGGTACCATCAAAGACTATTATAGAAGACTAGAACAGACTGGTACCATCATGCTATTATAGAAGACTAGAACAGACTGGTACCATCATAAGACTATTATAGAAGACTAGAACAGACTGGTACCATCATAAGACTATTATAGAAGACTAGAACAGACTGGTACCATCATAAGACTAGAACAGACTGGTACCATCATAAGACTATTATAGAAGACTAGAACAGACTGGTACATCATAAGACTATTATAGAAGACTAGAACAGACTGGTACCATCATAAGACTAGACAAGACTGGTACCATCATAAGACTAGAAACAGACTGGTACCACATGGGCTATTATAGAAGACTAGAACAGACTGGTACCATCATAAGACTAGAACAGACTGGTACCATTAAATGCTATTATAGAAGACTAGAACAGACTGGTACCATCAACTATTAGAAGACTAGAACAGACTGGTACCATCATAAGACTAGAACAGACTGGTACCATCATAAGGCTATTATAGAAGACTAGAACAGACTGGTACCACTAAAGACTAGAGCAGACTGGTACCATCATAAGACTATTATAGAAGACTAGAAACAGACTGGTACCATCATAAGACTAGAACAGACTGGTACCATCATAGGTTAAGGAACAGACTGGTACCATTACAAGGCTATTATAGAAGACTAGAACAGACTGGTACCATCATAAGACTAGAACAGACTGGTACCATCATAAGACTATAATAGAAGACTAGAACAGACTGGTACCACTAAAGACTATTATAGAAGACTAGAACAGACTGGTACCATCATAAGACTAGAAGACTGGTACCATCATAAGACTAGAACAGACTGGTACCACTACAATGCTATTATAGAAGACTAGAAACAGACTGGTACCATCATAATACTATTATAGAAGACTAGAACAGACTGGTACCATCATAAGACTATTATAGAAGACTAGAAACAGACTGGTACCATCATAAGACTATTATAGAAGACTAGAACAGACTGGTACCATCATAATGCTATTATAGAAGACTAGAACAGACTGGTACCATATATAAGACTATTATAGAAGACTAGAACAGACTGGTACCATCATAACACTATTATAGAAGACTAGAACAGACTGGTACCATCATAAGACTAGAACAGACGGTACCAAATCATAAGAAGACTAGAACAGACTGGTACCACCACAAGACTATTATAGAAGACTAGAACAGACTGGTACCATCATAATGCTATTATAGAAGACTAGAAACAGACTGGTACCATCATAAGACTATTATAGAAGACTAGAACAGACTGGTACCATCATAAGGCTACTATGAAGACTAGAACAGACTGGTACCATCATAAGACTATTATAGAAGACTAGAACAGACTGGTACCATCACAAGACTAGAACAGAGTACCATCATAAGACTAGAACAGACTGGTACCATTATAAGGCAGTAGACACGGTACCATCATAAGACTAGAACAGACTGGTACCATCATAATGCTATTATAGAAGACTAGAACAGACTGGTACCATCATAAGACTATTATAGAAGACTAGGAAACAGACTGGTACCATCCTTAAGACTAGAACAGACTGGTACCATCAGAATGCTATTATAGAAGACTAGAACAGACTGGTACCATCACAAGACTATTATAGAAGACTAGAACAGACTGGTACCATCATAAGACTAGTAAACAGACTGGTACCATACAAGACCAGAACAGACTGGTACCATCATGACTACAGAAAGACTAGAACAGACTGGTACCATCATAAGACTATTATAAAGACTAGAACAGACAGACGACTGGTACCATCACAAGACTATTAGAAGACTAGAACAGACTGGTACCATCACAAGACTATTATGAAGACTGAACAGACTGGTACCATCATAAGACTAGAACAGACTGGTACCATCATAATGCTAATATAGAAGACTAGAAACAGACTGGTACCATCATAAGCTATTATAGAAGACCAGAACAGACTGGTACCATCATAAGACTAGAAACAGACTGGTACCATCACAAGACTATTATAGAAGACTAGAAACAGACTGGTACCATCATAAGACTATTATAGAAGACTAGAACAGACTGGTACCATCATAAGACTATTATAGAAGACTAGAACAGACTGGTACCTCAAACATTATTATAGAAGACTAGAACAGACTTACCATCATAAGACTAGAACAGACTGGTACCATCATAAGACTATTATAGAAGACTAGAAACAGACTGGTACCATCATAAGACTATTATAGAAGACTAGAACAGACTGGTACCATCATAAGACTATTATAGAAGACTAGAACAGACTGGTACCATCACAAGACTATTATAGAAGACTAGAACAGACTGGTACCATCATAATGCTATATGAGAAGACTAGAACAGACTGGTACCATCACAAGACTATTATAGAAGACTAGAAACAGACTGGTACCATCATAAGACTGGATAGAAGACTAGAAACAGACTGGTACCACTACAACACTATTATAGAAGACTAGAACAGATTGGTACCATCATAAGACTATTATAGAAGACTAGAACAGACTGGCATGCCAATCACAAGGACTATTATAGAAGACTAGAACAGACTGGTACCATCATAATGCTATTATAGAAGACTAGAACAGACTGGTACCAACTTAAAGACTAGAACAGACTGGTACCACAAGAAGCACAGACAGACTGGTACTCACAAGACTATTATAGAAGACTAGAACAGACTGGTACCATCATAATGCTATTATAGAAGACTAGAACAGACTGGTACCATCATAATGCTATTATAGAAGACTAGAACAGACTGGTACCATCATAATGCTATTATAGAAGACTAGAACAGACTGGTACCATCATAAGACTATTATAGAAGACTAGAAACAGACTGGTACCATCATAAGACTATTATAGAAGACTAGAACAGACTGGTACCATCATAAGACTAAGAAGACTAGAACAGACTGGTACCATACAAGACTATTATAGAAGACTAGAACAGACTGGTACCACATAAATATACTAGAACAGACTGGGTACCACCATAAGACTATTATAGAAGACTAGAACAGACTGGTACCATCATAAGACTATTATAGAAGACTAGAACAGACTGAACGCACCATCATAAGACTATTATAGAAGACTAGAACAGACTGGTACCATCATAAAGACTAGAACAGACTGGTACCATCATAAGACTATTATAGAAGACTAGAACAGACTGGTACCATCATAAGGCTATTATAGAAGACTAGACAGTCTGGCACCATCACAAGACTATAAAGACTACAGACTGGTACCATCCAAGACTATTATAGAAGACTAGAACAGACTGGTACCATCCTAAAGACTATTATAGAAGACTAGAACAGACTGGTACCATCATAAGACCTATTAAGAAGACTAGAACCTGGTACCACCTTCAAGACTTCATAGAAGACTAGAACAGACTGGTACCATCATAACACTATTATAGAAGACTAGAAACAGACTGGTACCATCATAAGACTATTATAGAAGACTAGAACAGACTGGTACCATCATAAGACTAGAACAGACTGCCCATCACTTATTAAGCTATAGAAGACTAGAACAGACTGGTACCATCATAAGACTATTATAGAGAAGACTAGAACAGACTGGTACCATCATAAAGATAGAAACAGACTGGTACCATCATAAGACTATATAGAAGACTAGAACAGACTGGTACCATCACAAGACTAGAAACAGACTGGTACCACTACAAGACTATTAGAAGACTAGAACAGACTGGTACCATCATAATACTATTATAGAAGACTAGAACAGACTGGTACCATCATAAGACTATTATAGAAGACTAGAACAGACTGGTACCATCAAGACATTATAGACTCAGCTCCCAGAACAGACTGTACCACTCATGACTATTATAGAAGACTAGAACAGACTGGTACCATATAGACTGGGAACAGACTGGTACCATCATAAGACTATTATAGAAGACTAGAACAAGACTGGTACCATCATAAGAGCTATTATAGAAGACTAGAACAGACTGGTACCATTACAAGACTATTATAGAAGACTAGAACAGACTGGTACCACAAGACGTTATAGAAGACTAGAACAGACTGGTACCATCATAAGGCTATTATAGAAGACTAGAAACAGACTGGACCATCATAAGATCTAGAAGACTAGAACAGACTGGTACCATCATAACACTATTATAGAAGACTAGAACAGAAGCTGGTACCATCATAAGAGAAGACTAGAACAGACGGTACCATCATAAGGCTATTATGAAGACTAGAACAGACTGGTACCAACAAGACTATCATAGAAATAGAACAGACTGGTACCATCATAAGACTATTATAGAAGACTAGAAGACTGGTACCTCTATATTATAGAAGACTTAGAAACAGACTGGTACCATCATAAGACTATTATAGAAGACTAGAACAGACTGGGTACCATCATAAGACTATTATAGAAGACTAGAACAGACTGGCCATCATAAACTGGCTATTATAGGTATAAGACTAGAACAGACTGGTACCATCATAAGACTAGAACAGACTGGTACCATCCTAGACTAGAACAGACTGGTACCATCATAAGGCTATTATAGAAGACTAGAACAGACTGGCTACCATCATAAGACTAGAACAGACTGGTACCATCACAATGCTATTATAGAAGACTAGAAACAGACTGGTACCATCACAAGACTATTAGAGAACAGACTGGTACCATCGGCTAGAACAGACTGGTACATCATACTATTAGCAGAAGACTAGAAACAGACTGGTACCATCATAAGACTACTAGAACAGACTGGTACCATCATAAGAACTATAAAGAACAGACTGGTACCATCATAAGACTAGAAACAGACTGGTACCATCATAAGACTAGAAACAGACTGGTACCATCATAAGACTAAACTAGAACAGACTGCCTCATAAAGACTATTATAGACTAGAAACAGACTGGTACCATCATAAGACTAGAACAGACTGGTACCATCATAAGCACTATATAGAAGACTAGAACAGACTGGTACCATCATAACTATTATAGAAGACTAGAACAGACTGGTACCATCATAAGGCTATTATAGAAGACTAGAAACAGACTGGTACCATCACAAGACTATTATAGAAGACTAGAACAATGTTCCCATCATAATGCTATTATAGAAGACTAGAAAAGACTGGTACCATCAATGCTATTATAGAAGACTAGAACAGACTGGTACCATCATAAGACTATTATAGAAGACTAGGAACAGACTGGTACCATCATAACACTATTAGAAGACTAGAACAGACTGGTACCATCATAGGACTATTATAGAAGACTAGAACAGACTGGTACCATCATAAAGACTATTAGAAGACCAGAAAGACTGGTACCATCACTTGAGACTTTAGAAGACTAGAACAGACTGGTACCATCATAAGACTATTATAGAAGACTAGAACAGACTGACAAGACTATTATAGAAGACTAGAAACAGACTGGTACCATCATAAGACTATTATAGAAGACTAGAAATGACTGGTACCACTCATAAGACGTTACAAAGACTAGAACAGACTGGTACCCATCATAAGACTAGAACAGACTGGTACCACCACAAGACTATTATAGAAGACTAGAACCAGACTGGTACAATCAAGCTATTATAGAAGACTAGAACAGACGGTACCAACAATAAGCTATTATGAAGACTAGAACAACTGGGTACCATCATAAGACTAGAAGACTAGAACAGACTGCGGTACCATCACAATACTATTATAGAAGACTAGAAACAGACTGGTACCATCATAAGACTATAGAAGACAGAACAGACTGGTACCATCATAAGACTATTATAGAAGACTAGTAACAGACTGAAACACCTACCATGCTACTATAGAAGACTAGAACAGACCGGTACCATCATAAGACTATATGAAATGAACAGACTGGTACCATCATAAGACTATTATAGAAGACTAGAACAGACTGGTACCATCATATCTATTATAGAAGACTAGAACAGACTGGTACCATCCTAAATCTATTATAGAAGACTAGAACAGACTGGTACCAATATAAACTATTATAGAAGACTAGAACAGACTGGTACCATCATAAGACTAGAACAGACTGGTACCACCATAAGACTATTATAGAAGACTAGAACAGACTGTTACACATTTGTCCTTATAGAAGACTAGAACAGACTGGTACCATCAAAGACTGCAACCCGACTATTATAGAAGACTAGAACAGACTGGTACACCAAGTATCTATAGAAGACTAGAACAGACTGGAATACTATTATGTATTATAGAAGACTAGAACAGACTGGGTACCATCAAAGACTATTATAGAAGACTAGAACAGACTGGTACCATCACAAGACTATTATAGAAGACTAGAAACAGACTGGTACCATCATAAGACTATTATAGAAGACTAGAACAGACTGGTACCATCATAAGAAGACTAGAACAGACTGGTACCATCACAAGACTATTATAGAAGACTAGAACAGACTGGTACCATCATAAGACTATTAGAAGACGAACAGACTGGTACCATCATAAGACTATTATAGAAGACTAGAACAGACTGGTACCATCATAAGACTAGAACAGACTGGTACCATCACAAGACTATTATAGAAGACTAGAACAGGCTGGTACCATCATACAGGCTATTATAGAAGACTAGAACAGACTGGTACCATCATAAGACTAGAACAGACTGGTACCATCACTTAAGCGAACGTACTATCAGAAGACCCGAAACAGACTGGTACTCGACTATAGCATAGAAGACTAGAACAGACTGGTACCATCATAAGGCTATTATAGAAGACTAGAACAGACTGGTACCATCATAAGACTATATGAAGACTAGAACAGACTGGTACCATCATAAGACTAGCTCATAAGACTAGGAACAGACTGGTACCATCATACTATTTATAAAGACTAGAACAGACTGGTACCATCATAAGACCAATAGAAGACTAGAACAGACTGGTACCATCATACTACAAACCATCATAAGACTAGAACAGACTGGTACCATCACTAAGACTAGAACAGACTGGTACCATCATAAGACTATTATAGAAGACTAGAACAGACTGGTACCATCACAAGACTATTATAGAAGACTAGAACAGACTGGTACCACTCTACAGACTGGCAAAGAACTAGAACAGACTGGGACCATCATAAGACTATGAAGACTAGAACAGACTGGTACCATCATCTATTATAGAAGACCAGAACAGACTGGGTACCATCATAAGACTATTATAGAAGACTAGAACAGACTGGTACCATCATAACAAATAGAAGACTAGAACAGACTGGTACCATCATAAGACTATTATAGAAGACTAGAACAGACTGGTACCATCGCAAGACTATTAGACTAGAACAGACTGGTACCATCATACAGACTATTATAGAAGACTAGAACAGACTGGTACCATCATAAGACTATAGAGAAGACTAGAACAGACTGGTACCATCATAATGCTACTTATAGAAGACTAGAACAGACTGGTACCATCATAAGGCTAAAGACTGGAAGAAGACTACAGCTAACAGACTGGTACCATCATAACACTATTAGAAGACTAGAACAGACTGGTACCATCACCAAGACTATTATAGAAGACTAGAACAGACTGGTACCATCATAAGACTATTATAACTAAAACAGACTGGTACCATCATAAGACTAGAACAGACTGGTACCATCATAAGGCCATTATAGAAGACTAGAACAGACTTGTACCACAAGACTATTATAAAGACTAAGAACAGACTGGTACCATCATAATGCTATTATAGAAGACTAGAACAGATTGTTATCAAACTATTATAGAAGACTAGAACAGACTGGGTACCATCATAAGACTATATAGAAGACTAGAACAGACTGGTATATCAAGAGAACAGATAAACAGACTGGTACCATCATAAGACTATTATAGAAGACTAGAACAGACTGGTACCATCATAAGGCTATTATAGAAGACTAGAAACAGACTGGTACCATCATAAGACTAGAACAGACTGGTACCATCACAAGAGCTATTATAGAAGACTAGAAACAGACTGGTACCATCATAAGACTAGACTAGAACAGACTGGTACATCATAAGACCTATTATAGAAGACTAGAACAGACTGGTACCATCACAAGACGTTATAGAAGACTAGAACAGACTGGTACCATCATAAGACTATTATAGAAGACTAGAACAGACCGGTACCATCATAAGACTATTATAGAAGACTAGAACAGAACCAGACTGGTACCATCATAACTATTATAGAAGACTAGAACAGACTGGTACCATATTAAGGCTATTATAGAAGACTAGAACAGACTGGTACCATCAGAAGACTATTATGAAGACTAGAACAGACTGGTACCATCATAAGACTATTATAGAAGACTAGAACAGACTGGTACCATCACAAGACTAGAAAGACTGGTACCATCACTTAAGACTATTATAGAAGACTAGAACAGACTGGTACCACACAAGCTATATAGCAGACTGGTACCATCATAACTATAGAAGACTAGAAATCAGCCATAATAAGGCTTTAGGACCAGAACAGACTGGTACCACTAAAGACTATTATAGAAGACTAGAACGACTGGTACCACTACAAGACTATTATAGAAGACTAGAACAGACTGGTACCATCCTATGACTAGAACAGATGTACCATCATGCTATACTATACAGACTGCCACATAAGACTAAAACAGACTGGTACCATCACAAGACTAGAACAGACTGGTACCATCATAAGCTATTATAGAAGACTAGAACAGACTGGTACCATCCTTAAAGGCTATTATAGAAGACTAGAACAGACTGGTACCATCATAAGACTAGAAACAGACTGACCACACTAAGACTAGAACAGACTGGTACCATCATAAGACTATTATAGAAGACTAGAACAGACTGGTACCATCACAAGACTATTATAGAAGACTAGAAACAGACTGGTACCACTGCAAGGCTATTATAGAAGACTAGAACAGACTGGTACCATCATAAGACCATATAGAAGACTAGAAACAGACTGTACCATCATAAGACTATTATAGAAGACTAGAACAGACTGGTACCATCATAAGACTAGAAACGGTATCATAGAAGACTAGAAACAGACTGGTACCATCATAAGACCTATTATAGAAGACTAGAACAGACTGGTACCATCATAATGCTATTATAGAAGACTAAGAACAGACTGGTACCATCATAAGACTATTATAGAAGACTAGAAACAGACTGGTACCACTAAACACTATTATAGAAGACTAGAACAGACTGGTACCATCATAAGACTATCATAGAAGACTAGAACAGACTGGTACCATCATAAGACTATTATAGAAGACTAGAACCAGACTAGTACCACATAAGACTAGAACAGACTGGTACCATCATAAGACTATTATAGAAGACTGAACAGACTGGTACCACCACAAGACTATTATAGAAGACTAGAACAGACTGGTACCACTCACAATACTATTATAGAAGACTAGAACAGACTGGTACCATCATAATGCTTTATAGAAGACTAGACAGACTGGTACCATCATAAGACTAGAACAGACTGGTACCATCATAAGGCTATTCTAGAAGACTAGAAACAGACTGGGTACCATCAATAAGGACTTATAGAAGACTAGAAACAGACTGGTACCATCATAAGACTATTATAGAAGACTAGAAACAGACTGGTACCATCATAAGCTATTATAGAAGACTAGAACAGACTGGTACCATCATAAGACTATATAGAAGACTAGAACAGACTGGTACCATCATAAGACTATTATAGAAGACTAGAACAGACTGGTACCATCATAAGACTATTATAGAAGACTAGAACAGACTGCTACCAATGAAGACTATTATAGAAGACTAGAAACAGACTGCTACCATCATAAGATAACAGACTGGTACCACCATAAGACTATTATAGAAGACTAGAAACAGACTGGTACCATCACAAGACTAGAACAGACTGTACCATCAAGACTATTATAGAAGACTCAGAAACAGACTGGTACCAATCTACAAGTATTATAGAAGACTAGAACAGACTGGTACCACTAAAGACTACAGAAGACTCAGAACAGACTGGTACCATCATAAGACTATTATAGAAGACTAGAACAGACTGGACCAAACTATTATAGAAGACTAGAACAGACTGGTACCATCATATATAGAAGACTAGAAACAGACTGGTACCATCATAAGACTTTATAGAAGACTAGAACAGACTGGTACCATCATGACTATTAAGAAGACTAGAAACAGACTGGTACCATCACAAGACTATTATAGAAGACTAGAACAGACTGGTACCATCAAAAGACTAGAGAACAGACTGGTACCATCACAAGACTATTATAGAAGACTAGAACAGACTGGTACCATCATAAGACTATTATAGAGACTAGAAACAGACGGTACCACCTAAAAGACTAGAAACAGACTGGGTACCACCACACAAAAAATAGAAACAGACTGGTACCATCACAAGGCCCAGCTAGAACAGACCGGTACCAAAACATTATAGAAGACTAGAAACAGACTGGTACCATCATAAGTAGAAAAACAGACTGGTACCACATAAGGTATAGAGAGATGTACCACCACAAGACATTACTACAAGACCAGAACAGACTGGTACCACCACAAGCACAAGGAAGAACAGACTGGTACCATACAAACAGACCGGTACCACCGTTATAAAGACCAGAAACAGACCGTAACCACATAACTGGCAACAAGAAGACTAGAACAGACTGGTACCATCATAAGGCTATTATAGAAGACTAGAAAACAGACTGGTACCATCACAAGAAGAACAGACTGGAACCATCATAGCTTTATAGAAGATAGAACAGACTGGTACCACCATACATAAGACTACAGACTGGTACCAGAATTATAGAAGATGACAGACTGGTACCACCAAGACTATTATAGAAGACTAGGACGTGGCCATCATAAGATATACTAGAAGACTAGACCGGTACCATACCAATAGAAGACCGGAACAGACCGGTACCATCAAGGCCTTATAGAGAAACAGACTGCCTAGACTAATAGAAGCAGAAACAGACTGGAACCACAAAGACTAAACAGACTGGTACCACAAGACTATAAGACAGAAACAGACTGGTACCACCAAAAACATAAAAGAACAGAAACAGACCGGTACCACCACAAGGCTATTATAGAAGACGCTAAAACAGACTGGCCATCATAAAACAGAAGAAACAGACTGGCTACCATCACAAGGCGACTATAGAAGACTAGAACAGACTGTACCACAAGCCATAAGAAGACTAGAAACAGACTGGTACCTCAAGAAGAAAACAGACCGGTACCACACAGACAGAAACAGACGGACCACTACAAGCCAATATAGAAGACTAGAACAGACTTACACGACAAACAGCTGTACCATCAAAGGCTATTATAGAAGACTAGAAACAGACTGGTACCACCACAAGACCACATAGAAGACCAGAAACAGACTGGTACCATCACAACGCTATTATAGAAGACGAGAAACAGACTGGTACCACACAGAATATAGGCTAAACAGACTGGTACCACCAGCAAGACTAGTATAGAAGACTAGAGGGTACCACCACAAGGCCAATATAGAAGACTAGAACAGACTGGACCACACATAAGACTACTATAGAAGACTAGGAAACAGACTGGTACCACCATAAGACTCAGAAAACAGACTGGTACCACATAAGACTAAACTAGAACAGACTGGTACCACAACGAGGCCAATATAGAAGACCAGAACAGACTGGTACCACAGAAAGACACTAGAAACAGATGGGACCACCACAAGAAGCCATCAAGAGACCAGAACAGACTGGTACCACCCATAAGGCTATTATAGAAGACTAGAACAGACTGGTACCATAAACAGAACACACTGGTACCATCACAAGACTATTATAGAAGACTAGAAACAGACTGGTACCACCACAAGGCTATATAGAAGACTAGAAACAGACCGGTACCATCACAAGGCCATTACAGAAGACTAGAACAGACTGGTACCACCACAAGACCATTATAGAAGACGAGAACAAGGACTGGTACCACCATAAGGCCATTAAGAAGACCAGAAACAGACTGGGCACCACACAAGACATATAGAAGACTAGAAAAGACTGACCACATAAGGCTATAGAAGACTACAGACTGGTACCACCGCAAGGCTACTAAGACAACAGACTGGTACCACTACAAGACAGAAGTCCAAAAGAAATAGAAAAACAGACTGGTACCACACAAGATTATAGAAGACTAGAAACAGACTGGACCACCACAACAAAGAAACGCGGACATGAAGAAACAGATGGTCCACAACGCTATTATAGAAGACTAGAAACAGACTGGTACCACCACAAGGCTATTAAGAAGACAGAACCAGACTGGTACCACCAGCAGAATACAAAGACGCAACAGACTGGTACCATCACAAGACTATGAAGCCAGAACGCCAAGACCGAACCGCATTAAGAAGACCAGAAACAGACTGGTACCACTACAAGGCTATTATAGAAGACTAGAAACAGACTGGTACCAAACACAGTACCACCACAGCATTATAGAAGCTAGAACAGACCGGTACCATCACAAACTATTAGAGAACACAGACAGACTGGTACCAACACAAGGCAAAATCAGACTGGTACCATCATAAGCCATTATAGAAGACTAGGAAACAGACTGGTACCAACAAGACAGAAAGCGACCACAGAGAAGACTAGAACACCGGTACCATCACAAGGCCATTATAGAAGACCAGAAACAGCTGGCAAAAGCCATTAGAAGACCAGAACAGCGGTACATCACAGCATATAGAAGACTAGAACAGACTGGTACCAAAGGACTAGAACAGACCCGGTACCACAAAGGCCATTATAGAAGACCAGAAACAGACCGGTACCACCACAAGCCATAGAAAGACCAGAACAGACCGGTACCACCACAAGGCCATAGAAGAAGAACAGACCGGTACCATCACAGGCCCACAGACTGGTACCACCACAAGGCAATAGAAGACAGAACAGACTGTACCACACCATTAAAAGAAATACAAGAAGAAGAACAGATGGTCCTCAAAGGACCACTAAGAAGACCAGAAACAGACCGGACCATCACAAGACCAAAAGCAGAACAGACTGGTACCACCATAAGACTATTATAGAAGACTAGAAACAGACTGGTACCATCACAAGACTAGTAAACCAACCGCCCCAAAGACCAGAAACAGACTGGCACCACCACAAGGCCATTATAGAAGACAGAAACAGACTGAGTACCACACAAGGCCAATACAGGGAAACAGACCGGCACCACACAAGACTAATATAGAAGACTAGAACGACTGGTACCATCACAAGGCCAGTAAGAAGACTAGAACAGACTGGTACCACCACAAGACTATTATAGAAGACTAGAAACAGACTACCACACAAACTAACAGCCAAAAACAGACCGGTACCATCACAAGACCATATAGAAGACTAGAACAGACCGCACGACTAGTACCACAGAAGACTAGAAACAGACCGGTACCACATAAGGCCATTATAGAAGATAGAACAGACCGGTACCAAAGACCATTACAGAAGACCAGAAACAGACTGGCACCACACAACACTACAGAAGACAGAACAGACCGCGTACCACCAAAAAACAGACCGGTACCACTCACAAGACAAAGACAGAAACAGACTGGCACATCACAAGGCTATTATAGAAGACTAGAACAACTACCATCACAAGGCCATTAAGAAGAAACGACCGGTACCATCACAAGAAACACTGGCACCACGCAAGACTATTATAGAAGACAGAAACAGACCGGTACCACCACAAGACATATAGAAGACCAGGAACAGACGGTACACAAAGACTGGTATAGAACAAACACCAGAAACAGACTGGTACCCCACAAGGCCATAAGAAGACTAGAACAGACCGGTACCACCCCACAAGCTATATAGAAGACTAGAAACAGACTGGTACCACCACAAGACCAGTTAGAGAACAGACTGGTACCATACAAGACATAGAAGACAGAACAGACTGGTACCACCACAAGGCCATTACAGAAGACTAGAACAGACTGGCACCAACCACAAGACTAAAACAGACCGGTACCACCACAAACTAGAACAGACTGGTACCACATAAGACCAACAGACTGGTACCACCACAAGGCTATTATAGAAGACCTAGAAACAGACTGGTACCACCACAAGGCCATTATAGAACAGACTGGGACACTCACCACACCAATAGAAGACTAGAAACAGACTGGGTACCACCACAACATAGAAGACCAGAAAGAACTGGCACCATCACAAGGCTACGGTACCAAAAGGACAGACGTACCCCACAAGATATAGAAGACAGAACAGACTGGTACCACCACAAGGCTATTATAGAAGACTAGAACAGACTTACCACGAAACATAAAGACCAGAACAGACTGGCTACCATCATAAGGCCATTAGAGAAGACCAGAACAGACCGGTACCACATAAGACTAGAAACAGACCGGTACCACTAACCATATAGAAGACCAGAACAGACTGGTACCACCACAAGCCCATTATAGAGACTAGAACAGACCGGTACCACCACAAGGCCATTATAGAAGACTAGAACAGACTGGTACCACACAAGACTAATATAGAAGACCAGAAACAGACTGGTACCACCACAAGACTATTAAGAAGACTAGAAACAGACTGGTACCACCACAAGGCCATTATAGAAGACTAGAACAGACTGGTACCACACAAGACCAGACACTGTACCACACAAGACTATTACAGAAGACCAGAAACAGACTGCCACAGATAGAAACAGACCGTACCACCACAAGACTATTATAGAAGACCAGAACAGACTGGTACCATCACAAGACTCATTATAGAAGACTAGAACAGACTGGTACCAATCACAAGACAGACAGACGGTACCACCACAAGACTATTATAGAAGACGAAACAGACTGGTACCATCACAAGCAAGAAGACAGAACAGACTGGTACCACATAACAAGACACAGAACGACTGGCACCCAAGTAAACACGTACCAAGATAAGAAGACTAGAACAGACGGGTACCACCAAGACATAGAAGACTAGAACCCACACAAAGACAGAACAGACCGGTACCACTCATAAGACTATTACAGAGCCAAGACACAGACGGTACCACCACAAGACCATTATAGAAGACCAGAAACAGACGGTACCCACAAAGACCAGAAACAGACTGGTACCACCACAAGAAGAATAGAAGACAAACAGACTGGTACCATCACAAGACTATTATAGAAGACTAGAACCAGACTGGTACCACATAAGGCTAGAACAGACTGGTACCACCATAAGGCCATTATAGAAGACTAAAACAGACTGGTACCAACAGCTAATAGAAGACTAGAACAGACCGGTACCACCACAAGACCACTAAGAAGACTAGAAACAGACTGGTACCATCACAAGACTAAATAGAAGACCAGAAACAGACTGGTACCACCACAAGACAAAACAGACTGGTACCACCACAAGACTATTATAGAAGACTAGAAACAGACCGGCACCACACAAGACCAGAACAGACCGGTACCACCACAAGGCTATTATAGAAACCAGAACAGACTGGTACCATCACAAGCCATTAAGAAGACCAGAACAGACTGGTACCACACAAAGCTCAAAGACCATTATAGAAGACTAGAACAGACTGGTACCACCACAAGACCATTATAGAAGACTAGAAACAGACTGGTACCATCACAAGGCTATAAGAAGACCAGAAAACAGACTGGTACCACCACAAGGCTATTATAGAAGACTAGAGAACAGACTGGTACCACAAAGACTATTATAGAAGAGAAGTAGAACAGACCGGTACCATCACAAGACCATTATAGAAGACTAGAACAGACTGGTACCACCACAAGACAAGAAAAGACTGACCACCACAAGACAGTTATAGAAGACCAGAAACAGACTGGTACCACCACAAGACCATTATAGAAGACTAGAAACAGACTGGTACCACCACAAGACTATATAGAAGACCAGAACAGACTGGTACCACCACAAGACCACTATAGAAGACCAGAACAGACTGGTACCATCACAAGACTATTATAGAAGACTAGAACAGACCGGTACCACACAAGGCCATTATAGAAGACTAGAAACAGACTGGTACCATCATAAGAACTATTATAGAAGACCAGAAACAGACTGGTACCACACAAGACTATTATAGAAGACCAGAAACAGACTGGTACCACCACAAGGCCATTATAGAAGACCAGAACAGACCGGTACCACCACATAAGAGACTAGAAACAGACCGGTACCACACAAGACCATATAGAAGACGAGAACAGACTGGTACCATCATAAGACCATTATAGAAGACTAGAAACAGACCGGTACCACACAAGCCCACTAAGATAAGACGCCACAGAAACAGACTGGTACCATCACAAGACCACTATAGAAGACCAGAAACAGACTGGTACCACACAAGGCCAACATAGAAGACTAGAAACAGACTGGCACCATCACAAGGCTAGTACTAGAAGACTAGAAACAGACTGGTACCACCAAAAAGCAGACAACCGACCACCAAGGCATTATAGAAGACTAGAAACAGACCGGACCACAAATAGAAACAGACCGGACCACCACAAGACTATTATAGAAGACTAGAAACAGACTGGTACCACCACAAGACCATTATAGAAGACTAGAACAGACTGGTACCACCACAAGACCATTATAGAAGACTAGAACAGACTGGTACCACTCAAAGACTAGAAACAGACTGGTACCACACAAGACTAGAAACAGACTGGTACCACCACAAGGCTATTATAGAAGACTAGAAACAGACCGGTACCACCACAAGGCCATTATAGAAGACTAGAAACAGACCGGTACCACCACAAGGCCATTATAGAAGACTAGAAACAGACTGGTACCACTACAAGACTACTACAGAAGACTAGAAACAGACTGGTACCACCACAAGGCCATTATAGAAGACCAGAAACAGACCGGTACCACCACAAGACCATTATAGAAGACCAGAAACAGACTGGACACACAAGACTATACCACAGAAGACCAGAACAGACTGGTACCACCACAAGACCATTATAGAAGACCAGAAACAGACTGGTACCACCACAAGGCCACTATAGAAGACTAGAACAGACTGGTACCACCACAAGACCAATATAGAAGACTAGAAACAGACTGGGTACCACCACAAGAACCCCCACTTATAGAAGACTAGAACAGACTGGTACCACTCACAAGACTATTATAGAAGACTAGAAACAGACTGGTACCACCACAAGACCATTATAGAAGACTAGAACAGACTGGTACCACCACAAGACCATTATAGAAGACCAGAAACAGACCGGTACCACCACAAGGCTAGTATAAAGACTAGAACAGACTGGTACCACCACAAGACTATTATAGAAGACCAGAACACAGACCATGGTACCACCACAAGGCTATTATAGAAGACTAGAAACAGACCGGTACCACAAAGCCATAGAACAGAACAACGGCACCACACAAGACCAGAAACAGACTGGTACCACCACAAGACTATTATAGAAGACTAGAAACAGACTGGTACCACCACAAGACTATTATAGAAGACTAGAACAGACTGGTACCAACAAGACAGAACAGACTGGTACCACCACAAGACATTATAGAAGACTAGAACAGACTGGTACCACCACAAGACTATTATAGAAGACCAGAAACAGACCGGTACCACCAAAGACATAAGCCATTATAGAAGACTAGAACAGACTGGTACCATCACAAGACCAGAAACAGACTGGTACCACCACAAGACTATTATAGAAGACTAGAACAGACCGGTACCACCACAAGACTATTATAGAAGACCAGAACAGACTGGTACCACCACAAGACCATTATAGAAGACTAGAAACAGACTGGTACCACACAAGACCAGAACAGACTGGGTACCACCAGCAGAAGACTAGAACAGACTGGTACCATCACAAGACCATTATAGAAGACTAGAAACAGACTGGTACCACATCCCAAGGCTATTATAGAAGACTAGAAACAGACCGGTACCACCAACAAGACCATTATAGAAGACTAGAAACAGACTGGTACCACCACAAGACTAACAACCCCAAGACTAGAACAGACCGGACCACACAAGACCAGAACAGACTGGTACCACCACAAGACCATTATAGAAGACCAGAACAGACTGGTACCACCACAAGACCATTATAGAAGACTAGAACAGACTGGGTACCACCACAAGACCACTATAGAAGACTAGAAACAGACTGGTACCACCACAAGGCCATTATAGAAGACCAGAAACAGACCGGTACCACCACAAGACCATAAGACCAGAAACAGACTGGTACCACCACAAGACTATTATAGAAGACCAGAACAGACTGGTACCATCACAAGACCATTAAGAAGACTAGAAACAGACTGGTACCACCACAAGGCCATTATAGAAGACTAGAACAGACTGGCCACCACAAGACTAGAACAGACTGGTACCACCACAAGACCACTATAGAAGACCAGAAACAGACTGGTACCACCACAAGACCAGAAACAGACTGGTACCATCACAAGACTATTATAGAAGACTAGAAACAGACTGGTACCACCACAAGACCATTATAGAAGACCAGAACAGACTGGGTACCACCACAAGACTATTACAGAAGAAGGTACCACCACAAGACCAGAAACAGACTGGTACCACCACAAGACCATTATAGAAGACTAGAACAGACTGGTACCACCACAAGGCTATTAAGAAGACTAGAACAGACTGGTACCACACAAGCCACATTATAGAAGACTAGAACAGACGGACCACATAAGACTAGAACAGACTGGCACCACTACAAGACCATTATAGAAGACTAGAAACAGACTGGTACCATCACAAGACTATTATAGAAGACAGAACAGACTGGTACCACCACAAGACCATTATAGAAGACTAGAAACAGACTGGTACCATCATAAGACTAGAACAGACTGGTACCACCACAAGACTACTATAGAAGACTAGAAACAGACTGGTACCACCACAAGACTATTATAGAAGACTAGAAACAGACCGGTACCACCACAAGACTAGAAACAGACTGGTACCACCACAAGACCATTATAGAAGACCAGAACAGACTGGTACCACCACAAGACCATTATAGAAGACTAGAAACAGACTGGTACCATCATAAGACTAGAACACGGACCACCCAAGAAGACTAGAAACAGACTGGTACCATCACAAGACCAATAGAAGCTAGAAACAGACTGGTACCACCACAAGACCATTATAGAAGACTAGAAACAGACTGGTACCACCACAAGACCATTATAGAAGACTAGAAACAGACTGGTACCACCACAAGACTATTATAGAAGACTAGAAACAGACTGGTACCACCACAAGGCCATTATAGAAGACTAGAAACAGACCGGTACCACCACAAGACCAGAACAGACTGGTACCACCACAAGACCATTATAGAAGACTAGAAACAGACTGGTACCACCATAAGACTAGAAACAGACTGGTACCAACCACAAGGCCATTATAGAAGACTAGAACAGACTGGTACCACCACAAGACCATTATAGAAGACTAGAAACAGACTGGTACCACCACAAGACAGAAACAGACTGGTACCACACAAGACCATTATAGAAGACTAGAAACAGACTGGTACCACCACAAGACCATTATAGAAGACTAGAACAGACTGGTACCACCACAAGGCCATTACAGAAGACTAGAAACAGACTGGTACCACCACAAGACCATTATAGAAGACTAGAACAGACCGGTACCATCACAAGACCAGAACAGACTGGTACCACCACAAGACCATTATAGAAGACTAGAAACAGACTGGTACCACTACAAGGCTATTATAGAAGACTAGAAACAGACTGGTACCACACAAGACTATAAGAAGACTAGAAACAGACTGGTACCACCACAAGACTAGAAACAGACTGGTACCACCACAAGGCCATTATAGAAGACTAGAAACAGACTGGTACCACCACAAGACTAGAACAGCCCATTAGAAGACTAGAAACAGACTGGTACCACCACAAGGCCATTATAGAAGACTAGAAACAGACTGGTACCACCACAAGACTATTATAGAAGACCAGAACAGACTGGTACCATCACAAGACTATGACAGAAGACAGAACAGACTGGCACCACCACAAGGCCATTATAGAAGACTAGAACAGACTGGTACCACCACAAGACCATTACAGAAGACTAGAAACAGACCGGTACCACCACAAGACCATTATAGAAGACCAGAAACAGACTGGTACCACTACAAGACCATTATAGAAGACCAGAACAGACTGGCACCACCACAAGACCATTATAGAAGACCAGAACAGACTGGTACCACCACAAGACTATTATAGAAGACTAGAACAGACTGGTACCATCACAAGACCAGAACAGACCGGTACCACCACAAGACTATTATAGAAGACTAGAAACAGACTGGTACCACCACAAGACCACTATAGAAGACCAGAAACAGACTGGTACCACCACAAGACCATTATAGAAGACTAGAAACAGACTGGTACCACCACAAGACCATTATAGAAGACTAGAAACAGACTGGTACCACCACAAGGCCACTACAGAAGACCAGAAACAGACTGGTACCACCACAAGACTATTATAGAAGACTAGAACAGACTGGTACCACCACAAGACTATTATAGAAGACTAGAAACAGACTGGTACCACCACAAGACCAGAAACAGACTGGTACCACCACAAGACCATTATAGAAGACTAGAAACAGACTGGTACCACACAAGACTAGAAACAGACTGGTACCACCACAAGACCATTATAGAAGACTAGAACAGACTGGTACCACCACAAGGCCATTATAGAAGACTAGAAACAGACTGGTACCACCACAAGACCATTATAGAAGACCAGAACAGACTGGTACCACCATAAGACTAGAAACAGACTGGTACCACCACAAGGCATTATAGAAGACTAGAAACAGACTGGTACCACCACAAGGCCATTATAGAAGACTAGAAACAGACTGGTACCATCACAAGACAGAACAACGGTACCGACTATTATAGAAGACTAGAAACAGACTGGTACCACCACAAGACTAGAAACAGACTGGTACCACACAAGACCATTATAGAAGACCAGAAACAGACTGGTACCACCACAAGACCATTATAGAAGACTAGAAACAGACTGGTACCACCACAAGACTATTATAGAAGACTAGAAACAGACTGGTACCATCACAAGACTAGAACAGACGGACCACCACAAGGCCATTATAGAAGACTAGAACAGACCGGTACCACCACAAGACCATTATAGAAGAGCGGACCACACAACTAGAAACAGACTGGTACCACCACAAGACCTTATAGAAGACTAGAACAGACTGGGTACCACCACAAGACCATTATAGAAGACTAGAAACAGACTGGTACCACCACAAGACCATTATAGAAGACTAGAAACAGACTGGTACCACCACAAGACTAGAACAGACTGGCCCACAAGACCATTATAGAAGACCAGAAACAGACTGGTACCACCACAAGACTATTATAGAAGACTAGAACAGACTGGTACCACCACAAGACCATTATAGAAGACCAGAAACAGACTGGTACCACCACAAGACCATTACAGAAGACCAGAACAGACTGGTACCACCACAAGACCAGAAACAGACTGGTACCACCACAAGACCATTATAGAAGACTAGAAACAGACCGGTACCACACAAGACTAGAAACAGACTGGTACCACACAAGGCCATTATAGAAGACTAGAACAGACTGGTACCACCACAAGGCCATTATAGAAGACTAGAACAGACTGGTACCACACAAGACCAGAAACAGACTGGTACCATCAAAGACCATTATAGAAGACCAGAACAGACTGGTACCATCACAAGACTAGAACAGACTGGTACCACACAAGACTATTATAGAAGACTAGAAACAGACTGGTACCACCACAAGGCCATTATAGAAGACTAGAAACAGACTGGTACCACCACAAGACTATTATAGAAGACTAGAAACAGACTGGTACCACACAAGACTACTATAGAAGACTAGAAACAGACTGGTACCACTACAAGACCATTATAGAAGACTAGAACAGACCGGTACCACCACAAGACTAGAAACAGACTGGTACCACCACAAGACTATTATAGAAGACTAGAACAGACCGGTACCACCACAAGACCACTATAGAAGACCAGAAACAGACTGGTACCACCACAAGACCATTATAGAAGACTAGAAACAGACTGGTACCACCACAAGACCATTATAGAAGACTAGAAACAGACTGGTACCACCACAAGACTACTATAGAAGACTAGAACAGACCGGTACCACACAAGACCAGAAACAGACTGGTACCACCACAAGACTATTATAGAAGACTAGAAACAGACTGGTACCAACCACAAGACTAGAACAGACTGGTACCACACAAGGCCATTATAGAAGACCAGAAACAGACTGGTACCATCACAAGACCATTATAGAAGACTAGAACAGACCGGTACCACCACAAGACCATTATAGAAGACCAGAAACAGACCGGTACCACCACAAGACCAGAAACAGACTGGTACCACCACAAGACTATTATAGAAGACTAGAAACAGACTGGTACCATCACAAGACCATTATAGAAGACCAGAACAGACTGGGTACCACCACAAGGCTATATAGAAGACCAGAAACAGACCGGTACCACCACAAGACTATTATAGAAGACTAGAACAGACTGGTACCACCACAAGACCAGAAACAGACTGGTACCACACAAGACCATTATAGAAGACTAGAACAGACTGGTACCACCACAAGACCATTATAGAAGACCAGAAACAGACCGGTACCACACAAGACTATTATAGAAGACCAGAAACAGACCGGTACCACCACAAGACCAGAAACAGACCGGTACCACCACAAGACCATTATAGAAGACCAGAAACAGACTGGTACCACCACAAGACCATTATAGAAGACTAGAACAGACTGGTACCACCACAAGACTAACAGTTACAGAAGACTAGAAACAGACCGGTACCACCACAAGACTACTATAGAAGACCAGAACAGACCGGTACCACCACAAGACTAGAAACAGACTGGTACCACCACAAGACCATTATAGAAGACTAGAAACAGACCGGTACCACCACAAGACCATTATAGAAGACTAGAAACAGACTGGTACCACACACAAGCATTATAGAAGACCAGAACAGACTGGTACCACCACAAGACTATTATAGAAGACCAGAACAGACTGGTACCACCACAAGACCATTATAGAAGACTAGAAACAGACTGGTACCATCACAAGACCATTATAGAAGACTAGAAACAGACTGGTACCACTACAAGACCATTATAGAAGACTAGAAACAGACTGGTACCACCACAAGACTAGAAACAGACCGGTACCACCACAAGACTATTATAGAAGACTAGAAACAGACTGGTACCACCACAAGACCATTATAGAAGACCAGAACAGACTGGTACCACCACAAGGCCATTATAGAAGACCAGAAACAGACTGGTACCACCACAAGACCATTATAGAAGACTAGAACAGACTGGTACCACCACAAGGCCATTATAGAAGACTAGAACAGACTGGTACCACTCCAAAGACTACTAAGAAGACCAGAACAGACTGGTACCACCACAAGACTATTATAGAAGACTAGAAACAGACTGGTACCACCACAAGGCCACTAAGAAGACCAGAAACAGACCGGTACCACCACAAGGCTATTATAGAAGACCAGAAACAGACTGGTACCACCACAAGACTAGAACCAAGACCGGTACCACCACAAGACCATTATAGAAGATAGAAACAGACTGGTACCACCACAAGACTATTATAGAAGACCAGAAACAGACTGGTACCACCACAAGGCCATTATAGAAGACTAGAAACAGACTGGTACCACCACAAGACTATTATAGAAGACTAGAACAGACCGGTACCACCACAAGACTATTATAGAAGACTAGAACAGACTGGTACCACCACAAGACTATTATAGAAGACTAGAACAGACCGGTACCATCACAAGACTAGAAACAGACTGGTACCACACAAGACTATTATAGAAGACTAGAAACAGACTGGTACCACCACAAGGCCATTACAGAAGACTAGAACAGACTGGTACCACCACAAGACTACATAGAAGACCAGAACAGACTGGTACCACCACAAGACCATTATAGAAGACTAGAACAGACTGGTACCACCACAAGGCTAAAGACTAGAAACAGACCGGTACCACCACAAGACTATTATAGAAGACCAGAACAGACTGGTACCACCACAAGACCATTATAGAAGACTAGAACAGACCGGTACCACCACAAGACCATTATAGAAGACCAGAAACAGACTGGTACCACCACAAGGCCATATAGAAGACAGAAACAGACTGGTACCACCACAAGACCACTATAGAAGACTAGAAACAGACTGGTACCACCACAAGACTAGAAACAGACTGGTACCACCACAAGACCATTATAGAAGACCAGAAACAGACCGGTACCACCACAAGACCATTATAGAAGACTAGAACAGACTGGTACCACCACAAGACCATTATAGAAGACTAGAAACAGACTGGTACCACCACAAGAACACAGCGTACCACCACAAGACCATTATAGAAGACTAGAACAGACTGGTACCACCACAAGACCAAATTACCACAAGACCAGAAACAGACTGGTACCACCACAAGACCATTATAGAAGACTAGAAACAGACTGCCAGACTGGTACCACCACAAGACTATTACAGAAGACCAGAAACAGACTGGTACCACGCAAGACCATTATAGAAGACCAGAAACAGACTGGTACCACCATACACGCCATTATAGAAGACCAGAAACAGACTGGTACCACCACAAGACATTATAGAAGACTAGAACAGACTGGTACCACCACAAGACCATTATAGAAGACTAGAACAGACTGGTACCATCACAAGGCCATTATAGAAGACTAGAACAGACTGGTACCACCACAAGACCATTATAGAAGACCAGAAACAGACTGGGTACCACCACAACCAGAACAGACTGGCACCACCACAAGACTATTATAGAAGACTAGAACAGACTGGCACCAACACAAGACCATTATAGAAGACTAGAAACAGACTGGTACCACTACAAGGCCACAGAAGACTAGAACAGACTGGTACCACCACAAGACCATTATAGAAGACCAGAAACAGACTGGTACCACCACAAGACCATTAAGAAGACAGAACAGACTGGTACCACTACCAAAGACACCATAGAAGACCAGAACAGACTGGTACCACCACAAGGCCATTATAGAAGACTAGAAACAGACTGGTACCACCACAAGACCATTATAGAAGACCAGAACAGACTGGTACCACCACAAGGCCATTATAGAAGACTAGAACAGACTGGTACCACCACAAGACTAGAAACAGACCGGGTACCACCACAAGACCATTATAGAAGACTAGAACAGACTGGTACCACCACAAGGCCATTATAGAAGACCAGAAACAGACTGGTACCATCACAAGACTATTATAGAAGACTAGAAACAGACTGGTACCACCACAAGACCATTACAGAAGACTAGAAACAGACTGGTACCACCACAAGACCAAGAAGATAGAACAGACTGGTACCACCACAAGACCATTATAGAAGACTAGAAACAGACGGTACCAACAAGGCCAGAACAGACTGGTACCACCACAAGACCATTATAGAAGACTAGAAACAGACTGGTACCACCACAAGACCATTACAGAAGACTAGAAACAGACTGGTACCACCACAAGACTACATAGAAGACTAGAACAGACTGGTACCACACAAGACCATTATAGAAGACTAGAACAGACTGGGTACCACACAAGGCTACAAGAAGACTAGAACAGACTGGTACCACCACAAGACCATTATAGAAGACTAGAAACAGACTGGTACCACCACAAGGCTATTATAGAAGACTAGAAACAGACTGGTACCACCACAAGACTAGAAACAGACTGGTACCACCACAAGACTATTATAGAAGACTAGAAACAGACTGGTACCACCACAAGACCATTATAGAAGACTAGAACAGACTGGCACCACCACAAGACCATTATAGAAGACTAGAACAGACCGGTACCACCACAAGACTATTATAGAAGACTAGAACAGACTGGTACCACCACAAAGACCAGAAACAGACTGGTACCACCACAAGACTATTATAGAAGACTAGAAACAGACTGGTACCACCACAAGACTAGAAACAGACTGGTACCACCACAAGACTATTATAGAAGACTAGAAACAGACTGGTACCACCACAAGGCCATTATAGAAGACTAGAACAGACTGGCACCACCACAAGACCAGAAACAACGGTACCACACAAGGCTATTATAGAAGACTAGAAACAGACTGGTACCACTCACAAAAACACCACAGAAGACCAGAACAGACTGGTACCACTACAAGACCATTATAGAAGACTAGAAACAGACCGGTACCACCACAAGAACAAGAAGACTAGAAACAGACCGGTACCACCACAAGACTATTATAGAAGACTAGGAAACAGACTGGTACCACCACAAGGCCATTATAGAAGACTAGAAACAGACTGGTACCACCACAAGACCATTATAGAAGACCAGAACAGACTGGTACCACCACAAGACCATTATAGAAGACTAGAAACAGATGGTACCACCACAAGACCAGAAACAGACTGGTACCACTACAAGGCCATTATAGAAGACTAGAAACAGACTGGTACCACCACAAGACTAGAAACAGACTGGTACCACCACAAGACCATTATAGAAGACTAGAACAGACTGGTACCACCACAAGGCTATTATAGAAGACTAGAAACAGACTGGTACCACCACAAGACCATTATAGAAGACCAGAAACAGACTGGTACCACCACAAGACTATAAGAAGACCAGAACAGACTGGTACCACACAAGACTAGAAACAGACCGGTACCACCACAAGGCCATTATAGAAGACCAGAACAGACTGGTACCACCCCAGAGAACAGACGGTACCACTACAAGACCATTATAGAAGACTAGAACAGACCGGTACCACCACAAGACCATTATAGAAGACTAGAACAGACTGGTACCACAAGACCAGAACAGACCGTACCCCAAGACATTATAGAAGACTAGAAACAGACTGGCACCACCACAAGACCATTATAGAAGACTAGAACAGACTGGTACCACCACAAGACATTATAGAAGACTAGAAACAGACTGGTACCACCACAAGACCTAGAAACAGACTGGTACCACCACAAGACCATTATAGAAGACTAGAACAGACTGGTACCACCACAAGACATTACAGAAGACCAGAAACAGACTGGTACCACCACAAGACATTATAGAAGACTAGAAACAGACCGGTACCACCACAAGACCACTATAGAAGACTAGAACAGACTGGTACCACCACAAGACTATTATAGAAGACTAGAACAGACTGGTACCATCACAAGACTAGAAACAGACCGGTACCACCACAAGACTATTATAGAAGACTAGAAACAGACTGGTACCACCACAAGGCTATTATAGAAGACTAGAAACAGACCGGTACCACCACAAGACCAGAAACAGACTGGTACCACCACAAGACCATTATAGAAGACTAGAAACAGACCGGTACCACCACAAGGCCATTATAGAAGACTAGAACAGACTGGTACCACCACAAGACCATTATAGAAGACTAGAACAGACTGGTACCACCAGCCACCAACTATTATAGAAGACTAGAACAGACTGGTACCACCACAAGACCATTATAGAAGACCAGAAACAGACTGGTACCACCACAAGACCATTATAGAAGACTAGAAACAGACTGGTACCACACAAGACCAGAAACAGACTGGTACCACACAAAGACCATTATAGAAGACTAGAAACAGACTGGTACCACCACAAGACCAGAAACAGACTGGTACCACCACAAGACCATTATAGAAGACTAGAACAGACTGGTACCACCACAAGACCATTATAGAAGACCAGAAACAGACTGGTACCACCACAAGACTATTATAGAAGACTAGAAACAGACTGGTACCACCACAAGGCCATTATAGAAGACTAGAAACAGACTGGTACCACCACAAGACCATTATAGAAGACTAGAAACAGACTGGTACCACCACAAGGCTAGAAACAGACTGGTACCACCACAAGACCATTATAGAAGACTAGAAACAGACTGGTACCACCACAAGGCTAGAACAGCCACCCAAGCCTTATAGAAGACTAGAACAGACTGGTACCACCACAAGGCCATTATAGAAGACTAGAAACAGACCGGTACCACCACAAGACCATTATAGAAGACCAGAACAGACTGGTACCACCACAAGACTATTATAGAAGACTAGAAACAGACTGGTACCACCACAAGACCAGAACAGACTGGTACCACCACAAGACTATTATAGAAGACTAGAACAGACCGGTACACCACAAGACAGAAACAGACTGGTACCACCACAAGACCATTATAGAAGACTAGGAAACAGACTGGTACCACCACAAGACCATTATAGAAGACTAGAAACAGACCGGTACCACACAAGACTAGAACAGACGGTACACCAGCCATTATAGAAGACCAGAACAGACTGGTACCACCACAAGACCATTATAGAAGACTAGAAACAGACTGGTACCACACAAGACTAGAAACAGACTGGTACCACCACAAGGCCATTATAGAAGACTAGAAACAGACTGGTACCACCACAAGACCATTACAGAAGACTAGAAACAGACTGGTACCACTACAAGACTATTATAGAAGACTAGAAACAGACCGGTACCACCAAGCTACCAAAGACCATTATAGAAGACTAGAAACAGACTGGTACCACCACAAGACTAGAAACAGACTGGTACCACCACAAGACTATTATAGAAGACTAGAACAGACTGGTACCACACAAGACCAGAACAGGTACCACCACAAGACTATTATAGAAGACTAGAAACAGACCGGTACCAGCCATAAGAAGACCAGAACAGACTGGTACCACCACAAGGCCATTATAGAAGACTAGAACAGACCGGTACCACCACAAGGCCATTACAGAAGACTAGAAACAGACTGGTACCACCACAAGACTATTATAGAAGACCAGGAACAGACTGGTACCACCACAAAGACTAGAACAGACTGGTACCACCACAAGACTATTATAGAAGACTAGAAACAGACGGTACCACACAAGACTAGAAACAGACTGGTACCACCACAAGACCATTACAGAAGACCAGAACAGACTGGTACCACCACAAGACCATTATAGAAGACTAGAACAGACTGGCACCACCCCCAAGCCATTATAGAAGACCAGAAACAGACCGGTACCACCACAAGACTATTATAGAAGACTAGAAACAGACTGGTACCACCACAAGACCTAGAAACAGACTGGTACCACCACAAGACTATTATAGAAGACTAGAAACAGACTGGTACCACCACAAGGCCATTACAGAAGACTAGAAACAGACTGGTACCACCACAAGACCATTATAGAAGACTAGAACAGACGGTACCACACAAGACCACAGAAGACTAGAAACAGACTGGTACCACCACAAGACCATTATAGAAGACTAGAACAGACCGGTACCACCACAAGACCAGAAACAGACTGGTACCACCACAAGGCCATTATAGAAGACTAGAACAGACTGGTACCACCACAAGACCATTATAGAAGACCAGAAACAGACCGGTACCACACAAGACCAGAACAGACTGGTACCACCACAAGACTATTATAGAAGACTAGAAACAGACTGGTACCACCACAAGACCACATAGAAGACTAGAAACAGACTGGCACCACCACAAGACTATTATAGAAGACAGAACAGACCGGTACCATCACAAGACTAGAAACAGACTGGTACCACCACAAGACCATTATAGAAGACTAGAAACAGACTGGACCACACAAGGCCAAACAACTGGTACCACCGCAAGACCATTATAGAAGACTAGGAACAGACTGGCACCACAAAGACAGAACAGACCGGTACCACCACAAGACCATTATAGAAGACTAGAAACAGACTGGTACCACCACAAGACCATTATAGAAGACTAGAAACAGACTGGGTACCACCACAAGACTATTAAGAAGACTAGAAACAGACTGGTACCACTACAAGACCATTATAGAAGACCAGAAACAGACTGGTACCACTACAAGACCATTATAGAAGACTAGAAACAGACCGGTACCACCACAAGACTAGAACAGACCGGTACCACCACAAGACCATTACAGAAGACCAGAAACAGACCGGTACCACCACAAGACCATTATAGAAGACTAGAAACAGACTGGTACCACCAAGATAACACCACCCATATAGAAACTAGAAACAGACTGGTACCACCACAAGACTAGAAACAGACTGGTACCACACAAGACTATTATAGAAGACTAGAACAGACTGGTACCACCGCAAGGCATTATAGAAGACCAGAACAGACTGGTACCACCACAAGACTATTATAGAAGACTAGAAACAGACCGGTACCACCACAAGACCATTATAGAAGACCAGAAACAGACTGGCACCACCACAAGACCAGAAACAGACTGGTACCACCACAAGGCCACTATAGAAGACCAGAACAGACTGGTACCACCACAAGACCATTATAGAAGACTAGAACAGACTGGTACCACCACAAGACCATTACAGAAGACCAGAACAGACTGGTACCACCACAAGGCCACTATAGAAGACCAGAAACAGACTGGTACCACCACAAGACCATTATAGAAGACTAGAACAGACTGGTACCACCACAAGACCATTATAGAAGACAGAAACAGACTGGTACCACAACAAACGGACACCACAAGATATTATAGAAGACTAGAAACAGACTGGTACCACCACAAGACCATTATAGAAGACTAGAAACAGACTGGTACCACCACAAGACCATTACAGAAGACCAGAACAGACTGGCACCACCACAAGGCCATTATAGAAGACTAGAAACAGACCGGTACCACTACAAGACCATTATAGAAGACCAGAAACAGACTGGTACCACCACAAGACCATTATAGAAGACCAGAAACAGACTGGTACCACTACAAGACCATTATAGAAGACTAGAAACAGACCGGTACCACTACAAGACCACTATAGAAGACTAGAAACAGACCGGTACCACCACAAGGCCATTAGAAGACTAGAAACAGACCGGTACCAACCACAAGGCCATTATAGAAGACTAGAAACAGACCGGTACCACCACAAGACCATGGCACAGAAGACTAGAAACAGACCGGTACCACACAAGGCCATTATAGAAGACCAGAACAGACTGGTACCACCACAAGACCATTATAGAAGCAGAACAGACTGGTACCATCACAAGACATTACAGAAGACTAGAACAGACCGGTACCACCACAAGACCAGTATAGAAGACCAGAAACAGACCGGTACCACCACAAGGCCACTATAGAAGACTAGAACAGACCGGTACCAACAAGATAGAAACAGACTGGTACCACCACAAGACCATTATAGAAGACTAGAAACAGACTGGTACCACTACAAGACCATTATAGAAGACTAGAAACAGACTGGGTACCACCACAAGACTATTATAGAAGACTAGAAACAGACTGGTACCACACAAGGCTAGAACAGACCGGTACCACCACAAGACCATTATAGAAGACCAGAAACAGACTGGTACCACCACAAGACCATTATAGAAGACTAGAAACAGACTGGTACCACCACAAGACTAGAACAGATGGTACCCAACAGAACAGCTGGTACCACCACAAGACCATTATAGAAGACTAGAAACAGACCGGTACCACCACAAGACTAGAAACAGACTGGTACCACCACAAGG
The DNA here is from genome assembly GCF_905237065.1 of Salmo salar. Classification (NCBI taxonomy): domain Eukaryota; kingdom Metazoa; phylum Chordata; class Actinopteri; order Salmoniformes; family Salmonidae; genus Salmo; species Salmo salar. The sequence goes on from NC_059452.1 coordinate 51,768,320, forward strand.
CCATTATAGAAGACTAGAACAGACCGGTACCACCACAAGACCATTATAGAAGACTAGAAACAGACGGCCAAGGCTACCCACAAGACCATTATAGAAGACTAGAAACAGACTGGGTACCATCACAAGACTAGAAACAGACTGGGCACCACTACAAGACCATTATAGAAGACTAGAAACAGACTGGTACCACCACAAGGCTATTATAGAAGACTAGAAACAGACTGGTACCACCACAAGACCATATAGAAGACCAGAACAGACTGGTACCACCACAAGGCTATTATAGAAGACCAGAACAGACTGGTACCACCACAAGGCCACAAGAAGACTAGAACAGACTGGTACCACCACAAGGCCATTATAGAAGACTAGAAACAGACTGGTACCACCACAAGACCATTATAGAAGACTAGAACAGACTGGTACCACCACAAGACTAGAACAGACTGGTACCACCACAAGACCATTATAGAAGACTAGAAACAGACTGGTACCACCACAAGACCATAAAGAAGACTAGAAACAGACTGTACCACCACAAGACTATTATAGAAGACTAGAAACAGACTGGTACCACCACAAGGCCATTATAGAAGACTAGAAACAGACTGGTACCACCACAAGGCTATTTAGAAGACTAGAACAGACTGGTACCACCACAAGACTATTATAGAAGACTAGAACAGACTGGTACCACACAAGACCATTATAGAAGACTAGAAACAGACTGGTACCACCACAAGACTAGAAACAGACCGGTACCACCACAAGACTATTATAGAAGACTAAAACAGACTGGTACCACACAAGACAGAACACGGACCACACAAGACCATTATAGAAGACTAGAAACAGACCGGTACCACCACAAGACCATTATAGAAGACTAGAAACAGACTGGTACCACCACAAGACCATTATAGAAGACCAGAAACAGACTGGTACCACCACAAGGCCACTATAGAAGACTAGAACAGACCGGTACCACCACAAGACCACTATAGAAGACTAGAAACAGACCGGTACCACCACAAGACCAAACAGACTGGTACCACCACAAGACCACTATAGAAGACTAGAAACAGACTGGTACCACCACAAGGCTATTATAGAAGACTAGAAACAGACCGGTACCACACAAGACTAGGAACAGACGGTACCACACAACAATAGAAGACTAGAAACAGACTGGTACCACCACAAGACCAGAAACAGACGGCACCACCACAAGGCTATTATAGAAGACTAGAAACAGACTGGGTACCACCACAAGACCAATACAGAAGACAGAAACAGACTGGTACCACCACAAGGCTATAAACAGACGGGACCACCACAAGACTAGAAACAGACTGGGACCACACAAACCATTATAGAAGACTAGAAACAGACTGGTACCACACAAGGCCATTATAGAAGACTAGAAACAGACTGGGTACCACCACAAGACTAGAAACAGACTGGTACCACCACAAGGCCATTATAGAAGACTAGAACAGACTGGTACCACACAAGGCCATTATAGAAGACTAGAAACAGACTGGTACCACCACAAGACTATTATAGAAGACCAGAACAGACTGGTACCACACATACCCTCACAAGGCCATTATAGAAGAAGAACAGACTGGTACCACCACAAGACTTATAGAAGACTAGAAACAGACCGGTACCACCACAAGACTAATAAGAAACTAGAAACAGACCGGGACCAACCAAAGACCAGAAACAGACTGGTACCATCACAAGCCACTATAGAAGACTAGGAAACAGACTGGTACCACCACAAGGCCATTATAGAAGACTAGAAACAGACTGGTACCACCACAAGACTATTATAGAAGACCAGAACAGACTGGTACCACCACAAACCACTATAGAAGACTAGAAACAGACTGGTACCACACAAGACTATATAGAAGACTAGAACAGACCGCACCCACAAGACCCGAAACAGACCGGTACCACACAAGACCATTATAGAAGACTAGAAACAGACTGTACCACCACAAGACTATTATAGAAGACTAGAAACAGACGGTACCACTAAGACCAGAAACTGCCACCGCAAGACCACATAGAAGACCAGAAACTGGTACCACAAAGACAACACCAAACAGAAGACCAGAAACAGACTGGTACCACCAAGGCCACTATAGAAGACTAGAAACAGACTGGTACCACCACAAGACCAAAAAGACAGAACAGACTGGTACCACCGCAAGGCCAGTATAGAAGACCAGAAACAGACCGGTACCAACACGGCCAAAGAAGAGAACAGACGGTACCACCAAAAGACCAGAAACAGACTGGCACCACCACAAGACCATTATAGAAGACTAGAACAGACTGGTACCACCACAAGACATTATAGAAGACTAGAACAGACTGGTACCACATAAGGCTATTATAGAAGACCAGAAACAGACTGGTACCACCACAAGACCATTATAGAAGACCAGGAACAGACTGGTACCAACAAAAGACCACTATAGAAGACCAGAAAACAGACTGGTACCACCACAAGACCAACAGAAAAGAACAGACTGGTACCATCACAAGGCCAAAGAAGACCAGAACAGCTGGTACCACAAGGCAAAGACCATAGAAGACTAGAACAGACTGGTACCACACAGACAGAACACACAAAGACTACTATAGAAGACTAGAACAGACTGGTACCATCACAAGACTATTATAGAAGACTAGAACAGACCGGTACCACAGCTATTAAAGACCAGAACAGACGGCACCACCAAAGACCAGAACACAAGAACAGACCGGTACCACAAAGACATTATAGAAGACGAGAAACAGACTGGTACCACCACAAGACTATTATAGAAGACCAGAACAGACTGGTACCACCACAAGGCCATATAGAAGACTAGAAACAGACCGGTACCACCACAAACTTAAGAAGACCAGAACAGACTGGTACCACCACAAGACTATTAAGAAGACTAGAAACAGACTGGCACCACCGCAAGGCCATTACAGAAGACTAGAAACAGACTGGTACCACCACAAGGCATTATAGAAGACTAGAACAGACTGTACCACCAAAGGCCAGTAAGAAGACCAGAACAGACTGGCACCACCACAAGGCTATTATAGAAGACTAGAACCAGACCGGACACTAAAGACCAGAACAGACCGGTACCACCACAAGACCATTAGAGAAGACCAGAAACAGACTGGGTACCAACTACAAGACCATTATAGAGACTAGGAACAGACCGGTCCACACCCCCAACATTATAGAAGACTAGAACAGACTGGTACCACCACAAGGCTATATAAGACAGAAACAGACTGTACCACCAGAAGGCCATTATAGAAGACTAGAAACAGACTGGTACCACCAAACATAGAAGAAACGGCACAAGGCATTATAGAAGACTAGAAACAGACTGGCACCACACAAGGCTATTATAGAAGACTAGAAACAGACTGGTACCAACAAAAGACTAGAAACAGACTGCAACATTATAGAAGACTAGAACAGACTGGTACCACCACAAGCAGGCCACTATAGAAGAAGAACAGACTGGTACCACCACAAGACTATTATAGAAGACCAGAACAGACTGGACCACCAAGCTATTAAGAAGACCAGAAACAGACTGGTACCATCACAAGACTATTATAGAAGACTAGAAACAGACTGGCACCACCACAAGGCCAGAACAGACTGGTACCACCCTAATATAGAAGACCAGAAACAGACTGGTCCCACCACAAGGCCATTATAGAAGACCAGAAACAGACTGTACCAAAAGGCTAAAAGACGGCCATAACAAAGAAGACCAGAAACAGACTGGCACCATCACAAGGCCAATATAGAAGAAAACAACACACAGACTGGCACCACACAAGACCATTACAGAAGACTAAAAAGGACACCAAGACTACTAAAAGACTAGAAACAGACTGGTACCACCACAAGGCATAGAGAAAAGGAAAGACGGTACCACACAAGGCTATTATAGAAGACTAGAAACAGACCGTACCACGACAAAAAGACCAAACCTGGTACCACCAGACTAATACAGAAGACTAGGAACAGACTGGTACCACCATAAGACTATTATAGAAGACTAGAAAAACAGACTGGTACCAATCACAAGACTAATATAGAAGCAGACAGACCGCACCATTACAAGGCCACTACCACATATAGAAGACTAGAAACAGACTCCAACCAAACCCAAAATCACAGACCGGGTACCACCACAAGGCTATTATAGAAGACTAGAAACAGACTGGCACCACCACAAGGCCATTATGAGACAGAACAGACTGGTACCACCATAAGACAGAACAGACTGGTACCACGGAACTCAGGCGCACCATAGAAGATAGAACAGACCGGTACCCATTAAAGAAAGATTACCACTCAAACTATTACACAGACTGGTCCCATCACAAGACTATTATAGAAGAAAACCCCAGCTACGAAACAGACTGCTGATTATAAAGACCAGAACAGACGGTACCACCCAAGCCAAAGAAAGAAAGACGTACCACACAAGCCACTAGAGAAGACTAGAACCGACTGGAACCTCATAGAAGATCCAGAAACAGACTGGTACCACCACAAGACTATTATAGAAGACTAGAAACAGACTGCGGTACCACCAGAAGGCCATTATAGAAGACCAGAAACAGACTGGGACCAAGGCAACACTGCCATTAAGGCCGACCGAAGCTAGAAACAGACATCATAAGAAGAAGACCCAACAGACCGGTACCAATGGCCCTATAGGAAGAAACAGACTGGTACCATCAAGACATATAGAAGACCAGAAACAGACTGGTACCACCACAAGGCCAAGAGAAGACGCTAATAATACACAGCAAGATAATAAGACGAACAGACTAGCCACATCAGAAGACTAGAAACAGACTGCACCACACAAGACCATTATAGAAGACCAGGAACAGACTGGTCCCAATCAAGGCTATTAATAGAAGACCAGAACAGACTGGGTACCAACACACAAGAAGACCAGAAACAGCACCAAGAAGACCAGAAAACATGACTGGTACCATCACTACACCCTATTATAGAAGACTAACAGACGGTACCAACAAGACAGAAAACAGACATGGCACCAATGAGAAATATAGAAGATAGAAAAGACTGGATACACTACAGGACTAGAAACAGACTGGCCCACATACAAGGCCATTATAGAAGACTAGAAACAGATGGTACCATCACAAGACTATAGAAGACACGACTCAAACCCAAAATTACAAGACTAGAAGACTGGTACCACCAAAACTATAATAGAAACAGAGAACCATAAGACCATTATAGAAGACCAGACATAAAAAGATAATATAGAAGACTAGAAAGACTACCACCACAAGCCCACAGATAGAAGACCAGAAACAGACTGGTACCACTACAAATAATATAGAAGACTAGAAACAGACTGGGACCACCAACAAGACAATATAGAAGACCAATGACCAGCTGGCACCACCAAGACAATGCAGAAGACCAGAAAACAACAAGGACTGGTACACAACACGCGCAAAGAAGCCAGAACAACTGGAACCAACACAAGACCAATAGAAGACTAGAAACAGACTGGAACCATCCACCAGGTAAACTAGAACAGACTGGTACCACAAGAGCAATTATAGAAGACTAGAAACAGACTGGCACCAACTGCAAGGCCGTATAGAAGACTAGAAACAGACTGGGTACCAATCATAAGCCCAATATAGAAGACTAGAAACAGATGGCACCACCACAAGACCAGAGCAGACTGGACCACAAAGACTAATAGAAGATAAGAACAGACTACAATTACAAGCCAGAAACAGACTGTACCACCACGGCCATTATAGAAGAAGAAAAAGAAGCAGACCGGGTACCATCCTACAAGACTAGAAACAGACTGGTACCCACCACAAGACTATTAGTAGAAGACTAGAAACAGACTGAAACGATAAGACAGAACAACACAAGACCGGCACCACTCAAGGCTATTATACAAGACTTAGAAACAGACTGGTACCAATAATTCTCCATAAAGACCAGAAACAGACTGGATACCAATTACACGGCCATTATAGAAGACGAAGGAACGACTGGTCACCAACAAACTGGCACCCTCACAAGACACATTATAGAAGATAGAACAGACTGGTACCACCACAAGACTATTATAGAAGACCAGAAACAGACTGTACAACCAAGCTCACGAGACCATTAACACAAGAAATGGTACCCATTGCGAAAGGTAAGGAACACATAGAAGAGAGGGTAAAGCGCTGTCTAAGACTATTATAAGGAAGACTAGAACAGACTGGTACCATCATAAGGCTATTATAGAAGACAAGAACAGACTGGTACCATCATAAGCTATATGAGACTAGAACAGACTGGTACCATCATAAAGCAAACAGACTGGTACCATCATAAGACTATTATAGAAGACTAGAACAGACTGGTACCATCATAAGCCTATATGAAGACTAGAACAGACTGGTACCATCATAAGACCATTATAGAAGACTAGAAACAGACTGGAGTATCATAACGCAAACTAGAACAGACTGGTACCATCACAAGACTAGAACTGACTAGTACCATCACCTTAAGACTATTATAGAAGACTAGAACCAGACTGGTACCATCATAAGACTATTATAGAAGACTAGAAACAGACTGGTACCATCATAAGGCTAGAACAGACTGGTACCATCATAAGACTATATAGAAGACTAGAACAGACTGGTACCAATCATAAGACTAGAATAGACTGGTACCATCATAAGACATATTATAGAAGACTAGAACAGACTGGTACCATCGTAAGGCTGTTATAGAAGACCAGAACAGACTGGTACCATCATAAAACTATTATAGAAGACTAGAACAGACTGGTACCATCATAAGACTATTATAGAAGACTAGAACAGACTGTACCCATCCTTAAGACTAATTATAGGAAGACTAGAAACAGACTGGTACCATCATAAGACTATTATAGAAGACTAGAAACAGACTGGTACCATCATAAGACTATTATAGAAGACTAGAAACAGACTGGTACCATCATAAGACTAGAACAGACTGGTACCATCACAAGACTATTAAAGAAGACTAGAACAGACTGGTACCATCATAAGACTATTATAGAAGGCTAGAACAGACTGGTACCATCATAAGACCATTATAGAAGACTAGAAACAGACTGGTACCATCATAAGACTATTATAGAAGACTAGAACAGACTGGTACCATCAATGCTATTATAGAAGACTAGAACAGACTGGTACCATCATAAGACTAGAAACAGACCGTACCATCATTAACTATTAGTAGAACAGACTGGTACCATCATAAGGCTATTATAGAAGACTAGAACAGATTGGTACCATCCTAAGACTATTATAGAAGACTAGAACAGACTGGTACCATCATAAGTCTATTATAGAAGACTAGAACAGACTGGTACCATCAAAAGGCTATTATAGAAGACTAGAACAGACGTACCATCATTAAGGCTAACAGACTAGAACCATAATGCTATTTTAGAAGACTAGAACAGACCAGTACCATCATAAGCTGAACAATTGGTACATCATAAGGCTATTATAGAAGACAGAACAGACTGGTACCATCATAAGGATATTACAGAAGACTAGAACAGACTGGTACCATCATTAAGACTCATTATAGAAGACTTGAACAGACTGGTACCAACATAAGACTATTAGAAGACTAGAAACAGACTGGTACCATCATAAGGATATTATAGAAGACTAGAACAGACTGGTACCATCATAAGACTATTATAGAAGACTTGAACAGACTGGTACCAACATAAAGGCTATTAGAAGACTAGAACAGACTGGTACCATCATAAGACTAGAACAGACTGGTACCATCATAAGACTATTATAGAAGACTAGAACAGACTGGTACCATCATAAGGCTATTATAGAAGACTAGAAACAGACTGGTACCATCATAAGCTAGAACAGAGTGGTACCATCATTAAGACTATTAAAGAAGTCTAGAACAGACTTGTACCATCATAAGACTATTAAGAAGACTAGAACAGACTGGTACCATTATAAGACTATTATAGAAGACTAGAAACAGACTGGTACCATCATAAGACTATTATAGAAGACTAGAACAGACTGGTACCATCATAAGGCTATTATAGAAGACTAGAACAGACTGGTAACCCAAAGGCTATTAGAGAAGACCAAGAACAGACTGCTACCATCATAAGACTAGAACAGACTGGTACCATCACAAGGCTAGAAGACTGAGGAATACTGGTACCATCATAAGACTATTATAGAAGACTAGAACAGACTGGTACCATCATACAACAGACTTGAAACAGACTGGTACCATCATAAGACTATTATAGAAGACTAGAACAGACTGGTACCACATTAAGACCATTATAGAAGACTAGAAACAACTGGTACCATCATAAGGCTAGAACAGACTGGTACACCATCATAAGACTATTATAGAAGACTAGAACAGACTTGTACCATCATAAGACTAGAATAGACTGGTACACCATCATAAGAGCTATTATAGAAGACTAGAACAGACTGGTACCATCATAAGGCTGTTATAGAAGACTAGGTAACAGAGTTACCCTATAATAAGAATTTATTATAGAAGACTAGAACAGACTGGTACCATCACAAGGCTATTATAGAAGACTAACAGACTGGTACCATTATAAGACTATTATAGAAGACTAGAAACAGACTAAGGTACCATCATAGCTTGCCTCCAGAATTAGCAATGTTAACTAGACTGAAAACCTCCCTTACTAAAGTAGCTACGTAACTCCAGCAGAGAGGTACACCATGCTTCAGGACCGAATGAAACCTCCTAACTAATAGGTGTTTGTCTGGCACTTGAAACAATAAGAATTAGTCATCTTTATAAATAAAACACTTCTATTGTGAAAGATTCTGGGATTGAATAGAAGAAGAAAAAATTTCAAAGCGGGCTAGGAACTCCTTCCTTTGCCAAGTCTGCTCCCGCTCTTCCCTCCCTGGCTGCCCGAGGGCGCCCTGCCCAGCATCACGTTCTCCTGCCATCAATTACGAACACCTGCCTTCCTCGTAACGCCTTCAGCGATATTGGACTCACCTAAGGACTCACTCATTATCTGCTTTTCCTCACCCTATATTTGTCAGTTTTCCTGCTCTGTTCCCTGCTGATGCATTGATTGTTTTCTGTCTTTGTTTTCTTTATGCGCTTTCCTCTCTCGTTCCATGTCCGTTCTTTCTTAAATGTTTAACTCCCATTCCTGCGCCGTCTCTCCAGCGTCATTCCATATGACATCCCTTTTCCTAAAGTGATAAAATGACTGGTCTGTATTTCTACCAGATACCTGACTTCGTCCTGTACTTCTCTACCAGATACCTGACTTGTCTGTATTGTCTACAAGATACCTGACTGGTCTGTATTGTCTACCAGATACCTGACTGGTCTGTATTGTCTACCAGATACCTGACTGGTCTGTATTGTCTAGCTATATCGACTGGTCTGTATTGTCTACCAGATACCTGACTGGTCTGTATTATCTCTACAAGATACCTAATCTGGTCTGTATTGTCTACGGAAGATACCTGACTGTCTGTAGCTGTCTACAAGATACCTGACTGGTCTGTATTATCGACAAGATACCTGACTGGTCTGTATTATCTACAAGATACCCGACTGGTCTGTGTATTGTCTACCAATACCGGACTGGTCTGTATTGTCTACAAGATACCTAACTGGTCTGTATTGGTTACCAGATACCTGACTTTGGTCTGTATTATCTACAAGATACCTGACTGGTCTGTTATTGTCTACCAGATACCTGACTGGTCTGTATTGTCTACCAAAAGATACCCGACACTGGTCTGTATTGTCTACCAGATACCTGACTGGTCTGTATTATCTACAAAGATACCTGACTGGTCTGTATTGTCTACCAGATACCTGTTCTTAGGTCTGTATTGTCTACAAGATCTACCTCACTGGTCTGTATTGGTTACCGATACCTGACTGGTCTGTTTATCTACAAGATACCTGACTGGTCTTACTTGTCTACCGATACCTGACTGGTCTGTATTGTCTTCACCATGATACCTGACTGGTCTGTGGTATTATCTACAAGATACCTGACTGGTCTGTATTGTCTACAAGAATACCTGATTTCGGTCTTAATTGCCCATCCCCTACCAGATACCCGATTTGGTCTGTATTATCTACAAGATACCTGACTGGTCTGTATTGTCTACCAGATACCCGACTGGTCTGTATTATTCTACCAGATACCTGACTTATCTGTCTAATTGTTCTACACCAGAATACCGGAGGCTTTCTGAATTGTCGGCAAGATACCTACTGGTCTGTATGTCTACAAGATACCTGACTAGTCTGTATTGTCTACCATACAACACTGATCCAGGAAATGTCAAATCTGGAGACAAATGTTTCCATTCACAAATACACTTCCTAAGTTGATACATTAAAACAGGGGCAGAACGGCAGATTTGTACCTTGTCAACTCGGGGAGTCGTCCCGCACCTTTTGGTGTTACTAGTCCAACGCTCTAACCACTAGGCTACCTGCCGAAATAAACACAATGAGTAACAATAATTTGTCCATGTACAGGGGTAATCGAGGTAGGCCATGTACAGGTGTACGAGGTAGTTGATTGGTAGATACAGTGCCTTTCAATAAAGTATTCGTAGACCCCTTTGACTTTTCCACATTTTGTTATGTTGCGCCTTATTCTAAAATGGATCAAGTTTTTTCCCCTCATCAATTTGCACACAATACCCCATAACTCATCACAATACCCCATGATGACATCAAAATCCCCATGTGACATCACAATACCCATAACTCATCACAATACCCCATAACTCATCACAGTACCCCATAATGACATCACAATACACCCATAACTCATCACAATACCCCAATTAACTCACTCCTACCCCATAATGACATCACAATACCCCATAATGACATAACAATACCCCCCCATAATGACAAAGCAAAAACAAGTTTTAGAAATATTTATTACACATTTATTAAAAATAAAACAAATGTTTACATAAGTATTCAACTTTGTTAGGCGCCTTTGGCAACGCTTACAGTGCCTTGTCTTCTTGGGTATGGCTACGGCTTACAAACTTGCTTCAACAACAGTTGAATACCTTTAAGGCAATTACAGCCTTGAGGCTTCTTGGATATGACGCCTTACAAACTTGGCACACCTGTATTTGGGGAGTTTTCTCCCATTCTTCTCTAAGAATCCTCTCAAGCTCTGTCAGGTTGGATGGGGAGCGTTGCTTTCCAGCTATTTTCTGGTCTCTCCAGAGATGTTTGATCGGGTTCAAGTCCGGGCTCTGGCTCGGCCACTCAAGGACATTCAGAGACTTGTCCCGGCTACCCCTCGTTGTCTTGGCTGTGCTTAGGGTCTTTGTCCAGTTGGAAGGTAAACCTTCGCCCCAATCTGAGGTCCATGCGTTCTGGAGCGGGTAGGTTTATCAGGATCTCTCTGTACTTTGCTCCGATAATTTTTCTCTTGATCCTGACGAGTCTCCCAGTCCCTAGCCACGAAAAAACATCCCCACAGCATGATGCGCCAACACTATGCTTCACCGTAGAGATTGCCAGGTTATGTAGCAGCATTTGGACCAAATAGTTCAATCTTAGTTTCATCAGACCAGGAAATCTTATTTCTCGCGGTCGAGTGTTTAGTTGCCTTTTGCCCAACTCCGGGCAAGCTTTCATGTGCCTTTCCCTGAGGAGTGGCTTCCGTCTGGCCACTCTACACAAAAAGGCCTGAATGTTGGGAGTGCTGCAGAGATGGTTGTCCTTTTGGAAGTGTTCTCCCATCTCCACACAGAAATCTGAGCTTGTCTGAGTGACCACTCGGGTTCCTTGGTAACAATCTCCCTGACCAAGGCCCTTCTCCCTCCCGATTGCTACCAGTTTTGGCTGGGTGGCCAGCTCTAGGAAGAAGTCATGGTTTTGTTTCAAACTTCTGTTTTAAGAATGATGGAGGACACTTTGTGTTCTTGGGGACCTTCAATGCTTTAGAAATGTTTTGGTACACCTTCCCCAGATCTGTGCCTATTTTGAGTCTTATGGCTTGGGGGTAGAAGCTGTTAAGGGTCCTGTTGGCTCCAGACGTTGCATGCCGGAATTTCCTTCAGAAGAATGAATTATCTCTCCCAAAATGGCACCTTATTCCCTGGGCCCTTGTCAAAAGTAGTACTATATGGAATAGGTCTCTTGGTCAGTAGTGTACTATATAGGGAATAGGATGCCATTTGGGACATAGAAGGTACCCGATGTCCTCAGGTAAAGCATCAGTGCCGGTAAGCTGCTCTACAGGACAGGTGTGGGTGGAAGAGGAAAAGCTCTGTGCCAGTTGGCATCTCCTGTGCCTCTTGTCTTTTCATAGAAGCGGGAATTTACACAATTACACAATTACACATGAGGGAGTAGAGTCTGTGTAAAACAGTCAGCCTTTCTCCTCTTCCTCCTCCCCTGACCGTATGCCCAACTTGGAACCAACCACGCAGGATACTGACAGATATGTGCCAACAGAACTGTGTGGTTGTGGGCAGTGGGTGTGAGAGGAGTAGAAAGGGTTGACTGTCTAAATGTATCAAGGTGGAAGGGGAGACAAGCTCCACAGGTGGTGTATCTAGTCTTCTTTATCTGTACGTACCTGAAACCATTCTACCAACCGATGTCTAACCAAGCTTAGGAGGTTTTTTCCCTCTCCTCTCCATTACTGGCAATGTGGGTTGATGACTGTCTAAATACAGCTTGGGGATGACAGGGGAACCAAGCTTCACAACATCCTTTCCCTATTGGAGTGCACTACTTTTGAATGTGGCCCATCGGGCTCCACAAGTGACGATTTCTTAGGGCCTGTATCGGCTATGCTGAAATAGAAGATAAACGTATACACTTTTTTTTTAAAGTGTGGGGTGCACTTCTGGGTCCATTCTGTAACATTAGGCCCAAACTCGTCGACGTCAGACAAGGAATGTTTTGTGGAACGGTTCATGACACGTCCAGGAGCTGGGTCAGACTGTTTTGTAAAGAGGGGAAGAGGAGGGAGGAAGAGGGCCGGGGGTGATTTCGCGACCTTTACACTCACACGTTTCAGGCCAGTCCTCTCTCTTCCATCCGGTCCGAGAGACGTCCAATCCTCAGTCTTTGTGCGATAAGAGTCGTCATTCTGCTTTACATCCCAAAATGACACCCTATTCCCTATATAGTGCACTACTTCTGTCCAGGGCCCAAAGGGAATAGGGTGTGATTTAGGACACCCATAGCCCTTTTCTCCCCTTGTCCTGTCAGCACCCTGCAGTGGATCTTTTCTCCTTTATGATGCCATAGAGAATAAAGTGCATCCTCATTAAAATGGTTTAATCACTGAGAACCAAACAGGCTCAGTCCATTTAGATTGACATATTCTACCATGCCTCCAAACCAGGGTCTGGTAGGAAGATAAGAGTTATAATTGATACCCTATCTGAGCTGACTGGGCTTCAAAAAGGACCAAGGACTTGTTTCCCTGGCCTCTTGGTGCAATTATCATTTGGCTGAGGTGAAGGCCTGGGTTGATTAGGGGCTGGCTGTTACCTGGGACATTTGAGGGGGGACCACCATGACTGGTTGGCAAGTTCTGGGCTCTTATTCATACAGCGTCTTAGAGTTTGGTCTTTTGATCAGCATCTTTTTTTTTACTAAGAAGTTTCTAGAACCTAAAAAAAAAAGGTTATTCGACTGTCCGAACCTTTAGAGAATCATATATTTGGTACCAGGCACAACCCTTTTGTGTTCCATGTAGAACCATTTTCTACAGAGGGTTCTACCTCCAAAAAGGGTTCTCCTATGGCAGCGGTTCCCAAACTAAGGCAATCGATCCATGCGGGGTCGCCTGATATGAAAATGGAGTCATGGGAGAATTTCCACAATTTTGAGAAAAAGAAATATACAAAAACACCAGTCAAAACTATTAAATAAACACATATGGAATCATGTAGTAACCATAAAAGTGTTAGCCACCCTTTGCCCTTGAGGACAGCTTTGCACACTCTTGGCATTCTCTCAACCAGCTTCATGAGGTAGTCACCTGGAATGCATTTCAATTAACAGGTGTGACTTTTTAAAAGTGAATTTTTGGAATTTCTATCCTTCTTAATGTGTTTGAGCCAATCAGTTGTGTTATGACAAGGTAGGGGTGGTATACAGAAGATAACCCTATTTGGTAAAAGTCCACATCCATATTATGGCAAGAACAACTCAAAAAAGCAAAGAGAAGCAACAGTCCATCATTACTTTAAGACATGAAGGTCAGCCAATACGGAACATTTCAAGAAATCTGAAAGTTTCTTCAAGTGCAGTCGCAAAAACCATCAAGCGCTATGATGTAACTAAATCTCAGAGTTACCTAAATCTCAGAGTTACCCAGAGTTACCTCTGCCAGAGAATAAGTTCATTAGAGCTTAAATGCTTCACAGAGTTCAAGTAACAGACACATCTCAAAATCAACTGTTCAGAGGAGACTGTGAATCAGGCCTTCATGGTTGAATTTCTGCAACAACAAAAAACACTACTAAAGGACACCAATAAGAAGAGACTTGCTTGGGCCTAGAAATACGCGCAATGGACATTAGACCGGTGGAAATCTGTCCTTTGGTCTGATTTGAGATTTTTGGTTCCAACCGCCGTGTCTTTGTGAGACGCAGAGTAGGTGAACGGATTATCTCCACATGTGTGGTTCCCACCGTGAAGCATGGAGGAGGAGGTGTGATGGTGTGGGTGTGCTTTGCTGTTTTTCTACACTGTCTGTGATTTATTTAGAATTCAAGGCACACTTTACCAGCATGGCTACCACAGCATTCTGCAATGATTCGCCATCCCATCTGGTTTGCGCTTACTGGGACTATCGTTTGTTTTTTAACAGGACAATGACCCAACACACCTCCAGGCTGTGTAAGGGCTTTTGAGAAGAAAGAGAGTGATGGAGTGCTGCATCAGATGACTTGGCTTCCGAAATCACCCAACCTCAACCCCATTGAGATGGTTTGGGATGAGTTGGACCACAGAGTGAAGGGAAAAGCAGCCAACAAGTGCTCAGCATATGTGGGAACTCCTTCAAGACTGTTGGAAAAGCATTCCAGGTGGAGCTGGTTGAGAGAATGCCAAGAGTGTGCAAAGCTGTCATCAATGCAAAGGGTGGCTATTTGAAGAATCTCAAATATATTTTGATTTGTTTAAACACTTTTTTTAGTTACAACATAATTCCATATGTGTTATTTCGTAGTTTGATGTCTTCACTATTATTCAACAATGTAGAAAATAGTAAAAATCAAGAAAACCCTTGAATGAGTAGGTGTTCTAAAACTTTTGACCGGTAGTGTATATGAAAAAATATATATACACTATGTACACAAAAGTATGTGGACACCCCTTCAAATTTGTGGATTCGGCTATATCAGTTACACCAGTTGCTGACAGGTGTATAAAATAGAGCACACAGCCTTGCAGTCTCTATAGACAAACATTGTCAGTTGTCATGACGTTGGCCTCTTTGGGTACAGGAAGGACAGTTGACCCCCTCCCCTTCGTACCATCACCCAACCTACCTTCCCCCCAACCCAGGGGTTGTAAAAAACCCTCTGAGGAGAATCTCCTACCCCATGTTTCATAGAGAGACAAAGGAAATTCTTCCAACTCATTGGTGAAGAATCCAGCTACGAACTAATCCGCTTGGTACAATTTTGTGATACTCAGAAGAGACAATATAGCATATTACCATAAAACTGTTTATAAAGACTCAGTTTAAGACTTGCCTCATATGGGTGTATGGAATGTATTAATAAGGATAAAGCTTTTGTAAGACATTGAGACAGCTATGTACTGATGTAATGTGATAGAATTGTATTTCTGTAACCAAATCTAACACTCAGTCATATGCACGCCCCAGGACACATACAGGACCAGGCGTCATTTGACCAGCCTGTTCGATGGGCACTATAAAACACTCCCCTGATTTACATTTCTCCAGACCAGGCCTACACTCCGTTGGCTAACAGGTTGTACCTTCCCAATTCCTCTACTGAAAGTGAACCACCACGTGGTTAACTTTTAGACTATTGATACCGTCAGAATAAGAACAAGTCTTTGATATTAATTATTAGTCTGCAGCTAAGTAGAATTATATCATCGAACGCGAAGACCATGAAACCACCATTCTATGACGACATTAATGAATGTCGCTCTGAAAGATCCATTCTAACCGAGAGAGAGAGAGAGGAGAGAGAGAGAACGCGGACAAAAACTCTCCAACAGAACCGAACTCTCCAACAAAGAACGACCGACACACTGAGCGTAAATATATATTGATTGCAATTGTTCCCGAATGAGTGAGCCTTCAATTGCTCAATTGTAATATTGATCGAACTCTGTGTAAACTTCTCAGCTGACCATTTATGACCCATTGTTCAACAGGCCGACCAGCCTGTTTAGCCCACAAGGGCACATTCCGATACCAATCCTTTGACAATAATTACTGTTTGTATGTTTTTCTGTTAATTACTTAGTGTAGTAAATAAATGATTTCAAGACAATTGATGTATGGATGATTTTAGTAAAGACTGGGTTCGTGCAGATACAACAATTTACAATGTTTGGAATGAGACTGGACTAGAGGTAAATACACCATTTAAACTTAGAAGATAATGACCTATACTATAATAGAATAGAATATTATAGTATAGGAAAGTTATATTAGGAAAATTATAGCTTTGTAATCTGAATATTCTCCTTGGTGCCCCGACCTCCTAGTTAATTACAATTAAACAATTAATCAGTTTAATCGGCGTGATAATAATTACAGGGAGCTAATTGATAAACATATCTTCAGTTTAATGGTACCCCCCCAAAGACACGACACAGTAGAATGGCACGTACTGAAGAGCTCAGTGACTTTCAACTTGGACTCGTCATAGAATGCCACCTTTCCAACAAGTCAGTTGGTGAAATTTCTGCCCTGCTAGAGCTGCCCCGCTAGAGCTGCCCTGTTAGAGCTGCCCCGGTCAACTGTAGGGGTGCTGTTACTTGAAGTGGAAACGTCTAGGTATAAAGTACATTGATATTGATAAATATTACAAAATGCAGTCGAGGCCAAAAACATGTCGGAGCGGAACCAGGGAAAAACTTGAGAACCAAACTCCAAGAGAAAACTACTAGATTCCTCGACCTACATCAATAATTTATGCTTTTCACCACCTGGTACAGGAAGAGTGGAAACCGACCTGGTTTCCGACCTGGCTTTTTATCAAATCACTCTAATTTACAATCTGTAGAAACTATGAGAATAGAAAGGTTCAGAACTTTTGTGAAACATCACAGCACAGTTGGAAAAATATATGGCAAATAGAAATCAAAACTGGCATGAAGTTTATGTGTTTTGTTGTCCATTAGTTTACTCCAATTAGGGGAGGGGTGGTAGGGTTAGGGGAAAATAGTATGACTGTCATAGCCAACAAATAAAAAGTAAACATTGAATAGAAAGGTTCAGAACTTTTGTGAAACATCACAGCACAGTTGGAAAAATATATGGCAAATAGAAATCAAAACTGGCATGAAGTTTATGTGTTTTGTTGTCCATTAGTTTACTCCAATTAGGGGAGGGGTGGTAGGGTTAGGGAAAATAGTATGACTGTCATAGCCAACAAATAAAAAAAGTAAACATTGACTGTTAATTGCATCGTTGTTTTCACATGGTTGGGGTAGTGAGAATTTTCTGATATCAAAATGGGGTTGTAAGTGTAACCGATGTGAAATGGCTAGTTAGTTAGCGGTGGTGCGCGCTAACAGCGTTTCAATCGGGTGACGTCACTCGCTCTGAGACCTGAAGTCGTTGTTCCCCTTGCTCTGCAAGGGTCGCGGCTTTTGTGGCGCGATGGGTAACGATGCTTCGTGGGTGTCAGTTATTGATGCGTGCAGAGGGTCCCTGGTTCAAGCCCAGGGACGGAAGCTATACTGTTACATAAGCCAAAAAAAGTTTGGAAACCCCTGTCCCTATGGGGACAGCCCGAAAGAACCCTTTTGGATCTCTTGTTTCCTGAGTGTAAAGAATACAGTTATATAGACAGGGAGGACCTGATCCTAGATCAGCACTCCTACTCTGAGAGACTTTATGAATACGGGGCCTGACCATTTAAGTATAAGCCTTCATTCAAGTAATCTAACAAATGACAATGCTGTATTACAATAACTGTTTGTGTTGCTCTACAGCACAGTGCAGTATGTCCCATCATTTTTAACCCATTCGTTCATCATTCTCTTGTGTCAGCGAATACGTGTTCATTCAGATTTTTTTCTTCTTTCAGAACATTCTAAGCATTCTAATGCATTCTCAGAATTTTCAGAACATTCTAAGCATTCTAATGCATTCTCAGAATTCTCAAAACATTCTTGTTGTGTATTGATATACTACTTTTGTCCCTTTAGGGCACCTGTAACCCCCCCTTGCTTACCTACGTTGAAATGCTTGGAATGTTCTTCCTGTGAAACGCATTAAACAATGCCCACGTTAATTTCTACTCCCGTCTCATGTCCTGTCCTTAAATTAGTTGTATAAGTAATACAGTGTGCTATACAACAAAACTGGCGACGAGGAAGAAACGTTCTCACGTTTGTACTCATCATCTTCGCAGAAAGTCTGAGTTAAATTTGTTTATTTATTTTTTTTTGCTGTAGAAAGAAGGCAAAAACAAAACGTGGCGCTCTGCCAGTCAAGTGATGCTAGATAGCCTTTAATGTCATGGCAACGAGAGCCTCGAGGGATAGGAAGAGTTTCGTGGCGGGAGAAAGTGAAGTCATCGCGAGTTAAAAGAAAGGGAAAAATGGGGGTCTGGGTGTAAGGGACCATCTGAAAAGTGTGAGAAAGAAAAATAAACCGAAAATGTCCGCATTGATTGGAAATATAGGAACATTTGATGAATCTGTGGAACAATGGAGTTCTTACACAGAACGTTTTGAGTACTTGTGTTGGCAAATGGAATTAAAGCAGAAGTTGTTGTGGCAACATTTTTGACTGTTATGGGAGGAAAAACATTCAATCTACTGCGCAGCCTAGTAACGCCTGAAAAACCTGGTGATAAATCATATGATGAAATTGTGGCTACCTTAAAAGGACATTATTCTCCCAAACCACTGATAATCGCAGAGAGAGTTCCGGTTTCATCAGAGAAATCAAGAGGAGGGGGAGTCAATCTCACAGTTTGTGACTGTATTGAAACAGTTATCTGAACACTGTGAATTTGGGCGATCAATGAGCGACACTATACATGATAGGTTAGTGTGTGGCATGCGCAGCGAGGCAATTCAGAAACGCCTTTTGACTGAGAGTAACTTTAACATTGCAGAGAGCAATAGAAGTGAGTACATCAATGGAAATGGCAAATAAAGACACACAACAGCTAAGTGCATCGACCAAAGTGCATAAGGTGGTCTACGTGGTTAAAAAAACAAGGCAGGAGGTGGCAAGCCATGCTATCGCTGTGGGAAACCAGGTCACCAAGCAGAGGAGTGTTGTTGGTGCAAAGACTTAGACTGCAGAAGTTGTGGAAAAATGGGTCACATTTGAACGTGCATGTAAAAACAAAAATACAACAAACACAAGTACTGAACAAAGGAAAAGCGACTTCAGGAAGTACAAAAGGAAAGTGCATAAAATGGAGCACACAGAGGATGAACAAAGTGATACCCTGTCTGAAGGGGAAGAATCTTTGCGTGTTATGTCAATTTCAGACAATGGATACGGCTACTGGGTGACACCGCTACTGGATGGAAACGCAGTACGGATGCAAGTGGACACTGGAGCAGACATATCTTTGCTGTCTGAGGCTGTATACAAAGGAGAAACTACATCACCTCACATTACAGCCCACAAAGATGACGCTGAAAAGCTAAAGTGGGACACCAGTATTTCCCACTAAGACAGCGCATTGTCCGACCAATCCCAGGATGACCAGAGGAGGGGTGACGTGTGAGCCCAGTAGATCAATCGGTCGCGACAGACGGACGGAACGTACAGACGCCCAGCTGGACACTGAGGGAACGGGCTCTGCACGTGACGCCCGCTCATTGTCCGCGTCCAGCTCCCAGCTACTGGTGCCACCAAACAAGAGGCTGGGATGATGGGAGTGGGATCCATGGACCGCTCCTCTGTGTCATACAGCCGGGACAGTGCGTCTGCCTTGACGTTCTGGGAACCTGGTCTATAAGAGAGGGTAAACACAAAACGGGTGAAAAACATGGCCCACCTTGCCTGGCGAGGATTCAGTCTCCTCGCCTCCCGGATGTATTCCAGATTGCGGTGGTCAGTCCAGATGAGAAAAGGGTGTTTAGCCCCCTCAAGCCAGTGTCTCCACACCTTCAGAGCCTTGACGACAGCCAACAGCTCCCTGTCCCCCCACATCATAGTTTTGCTCCGCCGGGCTGAGCTTCTTAGAGAAGAAGGCACAGGCGCCGGAGCTTAGGTGGCGTACCTGAACGCTGAGAGCACAGCTCCTATCCCAGCCTCAGATGCGTCCACCTCCACTATGAATTGCAGAGAGGGATCCGGATGAGCCAACACAGGAGCCGAGGTAAACAGAGCCTTCAGTTTCCTAAACGCCCTATCCGCCCCAGCTGACCACTGCAAGCGCACCGGACCCCCCCTTCAGCAGTGAGGTAATGGGAGCAGCTATCTGACCAAAACCCCGGATAAATCTCCGGTAGTAATTGGCAAACCCTAAAAATCGCTGCACTTCCTTTACCGTGGTGGAGTTGGCCAATTACGCACGGCTGTAATACGGTCACTCTCCATCTCCACTCCTGACGTAGATAGGCGATATCCTAAGAAAGAGACGGACTGTTTAAAGAACAAGCATTTCTCAGCCTTGACATACAGGTCATGCTCCAACAGGCGACCAAGCACTTTGCGCACCAGGGACACATGCTCGGCGTGTGTAGCGGAGTAAATCAGAATGTCATCGATATACACCACTACACCCTGACCGTGCAGGTCCCCGAAAATCTCATCGACAAAAGATTGGAAGACTGAT
This sequence comes from Salmo salar, assembly GCF_905237065.1. Lineage (NCBI taxonomy): Eukaryota > Metazoa > Chordata > Actinopteri > Salmoniformes > Salmonidae > Salmo > Salmo salar. The sequence continues at coordinate 51,789,479 of NC_059452.1, forward strand.
GGAGCATTTTTTTAACCCATACGGCATGACAAGGTACTCATAATGCCCTGAGGTGGTACTAAATGCTGTCTTCCACTCGTCTCCATCTCGGATACGCACCAGGTTATACGCACTCCTGAGATTCAGTTTTGTGAAGAGATGCGCGTGCCGTTCATTAATTCAATCACCGGGCGATCAGAGGTAGCGGGTAACTGTACCACCACTGTAATTTTATTAAGACATCAATAATCAATGCACGGTCGCAGACCCCATCCTTCTTCACAAAAAAAGAAACTCGAGGAGACGGGTGAGATGGAGGGCCTAATGTATCCCTGACGCGGGATTCGAAACACATGTCTCCATAGCCACCGTCTCCGCTTGCGACAGGGGATACACGTGACTCTTGGGAAGTGCAGCGTCTGCCATGAGATTTATCGCACAATCCCCCCTGTTGATGAGGTGGTAATTGAGTCGCCTTCTTTTTACAGAAGGCGAGAGCCAAATCGGCATATTCAGGGGGAATGTGCACGATGGAGACCTGGTCTGGACTTTCCACCGTAGTAGCACCAACGGAAAGCCCTACACACCTACCTGAGCACTCTCACGACCACCCGTAAGAGCCCTCTGTGGCCAAGAAAAAGTGGGGTTAGTACTAGTTAACCAGGGAAGACCCAGCACCACCGGATACGCAGGAGTGTCGATAAGGAAAATACAAATTTTCTCCTTGTGACCCCTGCGTCACCATAGTCAATGGAGCCGTGGCCTCCCTAATCAACCCTGACCCTAATGGTCGACTATCTAAGGTGTGAATGGGAAAAGGTACTTTCACCGTACAATAGGGATCCCTAAACTATGAGCCAACGTTTGATCAATAACGTTCCCAGCCGCGCCTGAATCTACTAGTGCCTTATGCTGGGAATGAGGGGAAAAAAAATCAGGAAAAGTGACAGACACAAATATATGAGCAACAGAGGGCTCTGGATGAGAATGGTGCCTACTCACCTGGGGTGGCGCCAGAGCGCCCTGCCTGTTACCTCTATTCCCAGAAGAACCTACCCGGCACCCGACCAGCAGTGTGTCCTCTGCGGTCACTGATCGGTACGCTGAGCGGAACTCCCTCCGGTCTCCCTGTGCACCCCTCTCTCCTGGCTCCATGGTTTTAGGAGAGGGGGTGCAGGAGGATGAAACCACCAGACCCTGATCTGGACGTCCACGAGCAGCCAGCCCGTTGTCCAACTGGATGGACAGATCCACCAGCTGGTCAAAGGTTAGGGTGGTGTCTCTACAGGCCAGCTCCCAACGGACGTCCTCCCGCAGACTGCAGCGATAATGATCTATCAGGGCCCCGTGATTCCATCCTGCACCGGCTGCCAGGGTCCTGAACTCCAATGCGAAGTCCTGGGCGCTCCTCGTCTCCTGCCTCAGATGGTAGAGGCGCTCACCTGCCCGCTCTGCCCTCGGGTGGGTGGTCGAAGACTGCCCGAAAACGGCGGATGAACTCCTCATATCGGTACAACGCCGTATCTCCTTCTTCAACCATAGCGCTGGCCCATTTCAGGGCTCTCCCGGTGAGGCACGAGACGAGGGGCGAAAATCTTCTCTCGGTCTGATGGGACTGGGTGGACCGTGGCCAGAGAAAGTTCTAATTGGAGCAGGAAACCCCGGCAGCTGGCAGTACTTCCGTCGTAACCCCGAGGCATGGCTAGACGGATACCACCCGGTTCAGGTTGGCAGGGGGTGTTTTGGATCGACCCCGGTTGGGCTGGTGGAGGGCGCTGGCTGAATCTCCCGTCTCTCTAAGCGGTCCATCAGCTGAACAGCGCGATCCATAGCAGCGCATAGATGTGATAGTCTCTCTGCATTCTTCTGGATGCGCTCCTCCACCTCCCTGTCCGGATCTCTTCTCCTGCTGACTTCAAAAAATTGGTCGGTGATTCTGTCATAGTCCGTGTATGTAGGTGGCAGGGAAGTCGAGGCGCAGGAGAAAAACAGAGTGGTTTAAAAATTGAATATTTATTTCCAAAACCAATGTAGAAAACGAATCCGGGTAAAACAATAACCCGTCGCACACCGATACAGGAACAACACGTACATAACAAACAAACAATCACCGACAGAGAAATGAGGGGAAGCAGAGGGTTATAGCAAAGGATCACTTTGAGTTAGTGTCTCTATCAGTATTTCCTGCGCAACGGCAAAAACAAGCCCTAGAAAAACATAACCCCAGCACCGCAAGGTTCCTTACAAGAGCCAGGCCTCTAGTTTATGTCAAACAGAGGCACCGTGTCCCCAAATGGAACCCTATTCCCTACATAGTGCACTACTTTAGACCAGTGAGGTAAAAGTAGTGCACTAAAAGGGAATAGGGGTGCCATTTCCATACATGGCCAGAGCAGTTTCCGTCAGCCCCTGGGTTTTATTATGGAATACCATCTACATTTCAGGAAACAGACTTTTTAAAGAGGCCCGATGCTGATATGTAATGGAATCCAGGATTCCGCAGTTAGGACTACAAATCCCACCAATTAGGGGTTAAGGAGGATACAGGGCTGAGTCAGACACATGCCTTTGGTTTGCATGGTGATACTGGGAAACGCGGTTCCAGCAGGTCCTGTTCCCAGAATGCTGTCTGTCTGTGTGGTGAAGCCTTAACGGACAGTGTTTCTCAGTCCTGTTCCCATAATGCTGTCTGTCTGTGTAGACAGTGTTTCTCAGTCCTGTTCCCAGAATGCTGTCTGTCTGTGTGGTGAAGTCTTAACGGACAGTGTTTCTCAGTCCTGTTCCCAGAATGCTGTCTGTCTGTGTGGTGAAGTCTTAACGGACAGTGTTTCTCAGTCCTGTTCCCAGAATGCTGTCTGTCTGTGTAGACAGTGTTTCTCCAGTCCTGTTCCCAGAATGCTGTCTGTCTGTGTGGTGAAGTCTTAACGGACAGTGTTTCTCAGTCCTGTTCCCAGAATGCTGTCTGTCTGTGTAGACAGTGTTTCTCAGTCCTGTTCCCAGAATGCTGTCTGTCTGTGTGGTGAAGCCACATGAATATGTATTTCTCAACCTCATGTCTCTTAAACTGAAGTAGCAGAATTGGTATAGTAGTTAAGTACGTTTCACGTGATAGGTAACCTTAGCAATTTGACTAAGTACTTTTCATTTTAACCCTTAGCCTACAATTTTCCGCTGCCCAGCCGGACATCTAATTAACATAATTTAAAAAAAATCCCCCCAGAGATCCGGTCTGTTTAAGCTAGAGATATCTACCAGAGCTGTATCTCAATCCACCGTATCCTCCGATATCTCCGTTACACATTGCGCTGAAAGGTGGTAGAGCCAGAACGGTGTTTGTCAGACAAATGAGACGTCCGGAAAATTGATGTTGTCACGAAAAAGTCTGTAACTTCCAAACGGTTTGGCCTACAAACTATTATTTTTACTCTGTGGAAAAAGGAGACTCTCACGAACACGATGCTGTTCTCCGTTTTGCTCTAGGACGCCCACAAGCCTCAAAATACAGGCAACTTCTGTCTGTAGCGTCCCAACAGTTTGAGCTACACACTAATATGACCGCATCTGTGGAAAGGTGAGACTCTCACGATGATGTTGTTCTTGTGCGACAACCACAAGCCTCACAAGACTCGTCTGAAGGTCCCCGGTACTAGTTTTAAAACAGTTTTCGAAATACTGTATTTATTGAGATAGTTCTATAGACAAGGAGTACTTCTAAGTAATTCCACAGAAAATTGCACCAAAAAAAATATGAATTTAGTGGAAGAACTGTGCAGATGCAAACTGTGGCAACAGAATTACGATCAAATCTCCCTCAAGTTTTTATGCGATCACGTTTTCCAAAAACCTCTTACATATCTGCTCCTAATTAAGATTCAAAGCTGTCTGCAGAAAGAATGGTGTGTCAAATACGACATGGAACCTTGAGTTTGAAACAATCTGTTTTGGTTACTGAACTACACTAAGCGAAGTAGATTACACCCGGTAACGGAATTACGGTAACGGAATGGCTCCCTAATCTGCACTACACAGAAAAGCATAATTATGGATATGAATGTCATTCTCCTTGTGTTTCACGAGTTTGGACATCACAGTGCAGCACAGTAGAGCAGAACACTGTAGAGTACATGGCACTGTACTTGTCTTTACTGTACTACTGTAATCTACTGGGCTCTTCTATCCAAACATTTTTATTTAACCTTTATTTAACTAGGCAAGTCAGTTAAGAACAAATTCTTATTTACAAATGATGGCCTAGGAACAGTGGGTTAACTGCCTTGTTCAGGGGGCAGAACGACAGATTCTCACCTTGTCAGCTCAGGGATTCGATCTAGCAACCTTTTGGGTTACTGGCCCAACGCTCTAACCACTAGGCAACCTGTCTCCTCTAACCACTAGGCAACCCTGCCGCCAACATATGAAACATACGTCTATGATAGGTTCCGATTTGGTTCAGTCCGGTCCGTCTGTGGACGTTGACATCAAGGCCAGGGTGGACTGACCAAATTTTAACTACTTTTCAATGTCTATGGATGTCTGGTTGTTGGTTGGTGCTGAGTGGGTGAAGGGGCTGGTTACAGTATGTGAGAGAGGGGGGCTAATGGGTAGGTGTCTGTAAGAGCTGGGAGAGGTAACATTAACTGGAGAGAGAGAAGCAGGGAGAGAGAGAGAGAGCGAGAGAGAGAGAGAAAGAGGTTGTCCAGACTCAGACTGTTTTAAAACGTGGTTTGACCACTTGACAACAGAAAGACTAAGTTATGAGCTGAACATAACAGTATATCAGTGGAAGAGAGGACAGTAACAGCAGACACTATGAGCTGAACATAACAGTATGTCAGTGGAAGAGAGGACAGTAACAGGAGACACTATGAGCTGAACATAACAGCCAGTGGAAGAGAGGACAGTAACAGGAGACACTATGAGCTGAACATAACAGTATGTCAGTGGAAGAGAGGACAGTAACAGGAGACACTATGAGCTGAACATAACAGTATGTCAGTGGAAGAGAGGACAGTAACAGGAGACACTATGAGCTGAACATAACAGTATGTCAGTGGAAGAGAGGACAGTAACAGGAGAGACTATGAGCTGAACATAACAGTATGTCAGTGGAAGAGAGGACAGTAACAGGAGACACTATGAGCTGAACATAACAGTCAGTGGAAGAGAGGACAGTAACAGGAGACACTATGAGTTGAACATAACAGTATGTCAGTGGAAGAGAGGACAGTAACAGGAGACACTATGAGCTGAACATAACAGTCAGTGGAAGAGAGGACAGTAACAGGAGACACTATGAGCTGAACATAACAGTATGTCAGTGGAAGAGAGGACATTAACAGTAGACACTATGAGCTGAACATAACAGCCAGTGGAAGAGAGGACAGTAACAGGAGACACTATGAGCTGAACATAACAGTGGAAGAGAGGACAGTAACAGGAGACACTATGAGCTGAACATAACAGCCAGTGGAAGAGAGGACAGTAACAGGAGACACTATGAGCTGAACATAACAGTATGTCAGTGGAAGAGAGGACAGTAACAGGAGACACTATGAGCTGAACATAACAGCCAGTGGAAGAGAGGACAGTAACAGGAGACACTATGAGCTGAACATAACAGTCAGTGTCTGTAGACTGAACCTCGGCAAGACAGAGCTGCTCTTCCTCCCCGGGGAAGGACTGCCCGTTCCATGATCTCGCCATCACGGTTGACAACTCCATTGTGTCCTCCTCCCAGAGTGCTAAGAGCCTTGGCGTGACCCTGGACAACACCCTGTCGTTCTCAGCTAACATCAAGGCGGTGACCCGATCCTGTAGGTTCATGCTCTACAACATTCGCAGAGTACGACCCTGCCTTACACAGGAAGCGGCACAGGTCCTAATCCAGGCACTTGTCATCTCTCGTCTGGATTACTGCAACTCGCTGCTGGCGGGGCACCCTGCCTGCGCCATTAAACCCTTACAACTCATCCAGAACGCCGCAGCCCGTCTGGTGTTCAACCTTCCCAAGTTCTCGCACGTCACCCCGCTCCTCCGCACACTCCACTGGCTTCCAGTTGAAGCTCGCATCTGCTACAAGACCATGGTGCTTGCCTACGGAGCAGTGAGGGGAACGGCACCTCCGTACCTTCAGGCTCTGATCAGTCCCTACACCCAAAGAAGGGCACTACGTTCATCCACCTCTGGCCTGCTCGCCTCCCCTACCTCTGCAGAAGCACAGTTCCCGCTCAGCCCAGTCAAAACTGTTCGCTGCTCTGGTACCCCAATGGTGGAACAAGCTCCCTCACGACGCCAGGACAGCGGAGTCAATCACCACCTTCCGGAGACACCTGAAACCCCACCTCTTTAAGGAATACCTGGGATAGGATAAAGTAATCCTTCCACCCCCCCCCAAAAAAAAAAAGATATAGATGTACTATTGTAAAGTGGTTGTTCCACTGGATATCATAAGGTGAATGCACCAATTTGTAAGTCGCTCTGGATAAGAGCGTCTGCTAAATGACGTAAATGTAAATGTACTTGTCCACATTAAGATTAAAAATGTATCTACAGTATGCTTTCATTTCTCAAAGCATATAGACTATTAGCTTTCTTCTTTACACCCAATTTGATATGTTCCTATGAACTTCACATGTTGGTGCTCATGGGTCCTTTTACACCCAATTTGATATGTTCCTATGAACTTCACATGGGTCCTTTTACATGGAAATGCCCTGAAGGCTTACATTAGCTCCCCAAACTAATTTCTGTGCTTTAGCTCAGCGGGCTAATGCAGTCTTGGCAAAGTCCAGTAAAACAGTGTTTTTTCCAATCCCAGGTCTTCGGACCGTCACTGGTCCCTAGGATGTTGTTGTTTGGTCCCTCAGATAGCTTGAACTTCACGGGCGTGATGAGTAACTTTACTGAGTAAAACGAGTCCTATATCGACATAACCTGAAAGGCCGCTCAGCAAGGAAGAAGCCACTGCTCCAAAACCGCCATAAAAAAGCCAGACTACGGTTTGCAACTGCACATGGGGACAAAGATCGTACTTTTTGGATAAATGTCCTCTGGTCTGATGAAACAAAAATAGAACTGTTTGGCCATAATGACCATCGTTATGTTTGGAGGAAAAAGGGGGAGGCTTGCAAGCCGAAGAACACCATCCCAACCGTGATGCACGGGGGTGGCAGCATCATGTTGTGGGGTGCTTTGCTGCAGGAGGGACTGGTGCACTTCACAAAACAAATGGCATCATGAGGTAGGAAAATTATGTGGATATATTGAAGCAAAATCTCAAGACATCAGACAGGAAGTTAAAGCTTGGTCACAGATGGGTCTTCCTAATGGACAATGACCCCAAGCATACTTCCAAAGTTGTGGCAAAATGCCTTAAGTACAACAAAGTCAAAGTATTGGAGTGGCCATCACAAAGCCCTGACCTCAATCCTATAGAAAATGTGTGGGTGCAAGCAAGGAGGCCTACAAACTGTCTCAGTTACACCAGCTCTGTCAGGAGGAATAGACCAAAATTCACCCAACTTACTGTGGGAAGCTTGTGGAAGGCTACCTGAAACATTTGACCCAAGTTAAACAATTTAAAGGCAATGCTACCAAATACTAATTGAGTGTATGTACACTTCTGACCCACTGGGAATGTGATGAAAGAAATAAAAGCTGAAATGAATCATTCTCTCTACTATTCTGACATTTCACATTCTTAAAATGAAGTGGTGATCCTAACTGACCTAAGACAGGGAATTTTTACTAGGATTAAATGTCAGGACTTGTAAAAAACTGAGTTTAAATGTTTTTGGCTAAGGTGCATCTAAACTTCTGAATTCAACTGTATATACACAAATTATCAATGAACCTACTAGGTACAACCCCAAACACAGGCACCCTCATAGATATCATCCTAACCAACCTGCACTCTAAATACACCTCTGCTGTCTTCAACCAGGACCTCAGCGATCACTGCCTCATTGCCTGCATCTGTAATGGGTCTGCGGTCAAACGACCACCCCTCATCACTGTCAAACGCTCCCTAAAACACTTCAGCGAGCAGTCCTTTCTAATCGACCTGGCCCGGGTATCCTGGAAGGATATTGACCTCATTTCGTCAGTAGAAGATGCCTGGTTATTCTTTAAAAGTGCTTTCCTCACAAGCATGACCCATTCAAAAATGTAGAACCAGGAACAGATATAGCCCGTGGTTCACTCCCGACCTGACTGCCCTTGACCAGCACAAAAACATCCTGTGGCATACGGCATTAGCATCGAATAGCCCCCCACGATATGCAACTTCTCAGGGAAGTCAGGAATCAATATACACAGGCAGTTAGGAAAGCAAAGGCTAGCTTTTTCAAACAGAAATTTGTATCCTGCAGCACAAACTCCAAAAAGTTCTGGGACACTGTAAAGTCCATGGAGAATAAGAGCACCTCCTCCCAGTCGCCCGCTGCACTGAGTATAGGAAACACTGTCACCACCGATAAATCCACAATAATTGAGAATTTCAATAAGCATTTTTCTACGGCTGGCCATGCTTTCCACCTGGCTACCCTACCCCGGCCAACAGCTCTGTACCCCCACAGCAACTTGCCCAAGCCTCCCCCACTTCTCCTTCACCCAAATCCTGATAGCTGATGTTCTGAAAGAGCTGCAAAATCTGGACCCATACAAATCAGCAGGGCTAGACAATCTCTTTCTAAAATTATCAGCCGAAATTGTTGCACCACCTATTACTAGCCTGTTCAACCTCTCTATCGTATCGTCTGAGATCACCAAAGATTGAAAAGCTGTCATCCCCCTCTTCAAAGGGGGAGACACTCTAGATCCAAACTGCTACAGACCTATATCTATTCTACCCTGCCTTTCATAACAAACAGATCACCGACCATTTTGAATCCCACCATACCTTCTCCGCTGTGCAATCTGGTTTCCGAGCTGGTCATGGGTGCACCTCAGCCACGCTCAAGGTCCTAAACAATATCATAACCGCCATCGATAAGAGACAATACTGTGCAGCTGTATTCATCGACCTGGCCAAGGCTTTCAACTCTGTCAATCACAACATTCTTATTGGCAGACTCGACAGCCTTGGTTTCTCAAATGACTGCCTCGCCTGGTTCACCAACTACTTCTCAGACAGAGTTCAGTGTGTCAAATCGGAGGGCCTGTTGTCCGGACCTCTGGCAACCTCTATGGGGGTTCCACAGGGTTCAATTCTCGAACCGACTCTCTGTATACATCAATGATGTCGCTCTTTCTGCTGGTGATTCTCTGATCCACCTCTACGCAGACGACACCATTCTGTATACTTCTGGCCCCCTCTTTGGACACTGTGTTAACTAACCTCCAGACGAGCTTCAATTCCATACAACTCTCCTTCCGTGGCCTCCAACTGCTCTTAAATGCAAGTACAACAGAATGCATGCTCTTCAACCGATCGCTACCTGCACCTGCCCGCCCGTCCAGGATCACTACTCTGGACAGTTCTGACTTAGAATATGTAGAACACTACAAATACCTAGGTGTCTGGTTAGACTGTAAACTCTCCTCCCAGACTCACGTAAAGCATCTCCAATCCAAAATTAAATCTAGAATCTGCTTCCTATTTCGCAACTAAACATTCTTCACTCATGCTGCCAAACATACCCTCGTAAAACTGACTACCCTGCCGATCCTTGACTTTGGCGATGTCATTTACAAAATAGCCTGCAACACTCTACTCAGCAAATTGGATGCAGTGCCATCTGTTTTGTCACCAAAGCCCCATATACTACCCACCAATGCGACCTGTATGCTCTCGTTGGCTGGCCCTTGCTTCATATTCGTCACCAAACCCACTGGCTCCAGGTCATCTGTAAGTCTTTGCTAGGTAAAGCCCTGCCTTATCTCAGCTCACTGGTCACCATAGCAGCACCCACCCGTAGCACGCGCTCCAGCAGGTATATTTCACTGGTCACCCCCAAAACCAATTCCTCCTTTGGCCGCCTTTCCTTCCAGTTCTCTGCTGCCAATGACTGGAACGAATTGCAAAAATCTCTGAAGCTGGAGACTCATATCTCCCTCACTAACTCTAAGCACCAGCTATCAGAGCAGCTCACAGATCACTGCACCTGTACATAGCCCATCTGTAAACAGCCCATCCAACTACCTCATCCCCATACTGTTATTTATTTTTTGCTCCTTTGCACCCCAGTATCTCTACTTGACCATTCATCTTCCGCACAACTATCACTCCAGTGTTTAATTGCTGAATTGTAATTATTTTGCCACTATGGCCTATTTATTGCCTTACCTCCCTTATCTTACTCATTTGCACACACTAAATATATACTTTTTTTCTCTATTGTGTTATTGACTGTATGTTTGTTTATTCCATGTGTAATTCTGTGTTGTTGTTTGTGTCGTACTGCTTTGCTTTATCTTGGCCAGGTCGCAGTTGTAAATGAGAACTTGTTCTCAACTGCCTACCTGGTTAAATAAAGATGAAAGAAAAAAGAAAAAAATTGGTTACAGTAGTTACATGTATATAAGTTACAGTAGTTACATCTATGTAGGTTACAGTGGTTACATGTATATAGATTACTGTAGTTACATGTATATAGGTTACAGTAGTTACATGTATTTACAGTAGGTTACAGTAGTTATATGTATATAGGTTACAGTAGTTACATGTATATAGGTTACAGTAGTTACATATATATAAGTTACAGTAGTTACATGTATATAGGTTATTGTAGTTACATGTATATAGATTACAGTAGTTACATGTATATAGGTTACAGTAGTTACATGTATATAGGTTACAGTAGTTATATGTATATAGGTTACAGTAGTTACATGTATATAGATTACAGTAGTTACATGTATATAGGTTACAGTAGTTACATGTATATAGGTTACAGTAGTTACATGTATATAGGTTACAGTAGTTACATGTATATAGGTTACAGTAGTTACATGTATTTACAGCAGGTTACAGTAGTTACATGTATATAGGTTACAGTAGTTACATGTATATAGGTTTCAGCAGTTACATGTATATAGGTTACAGTTGTTACATGTATATAGGTTACAGTAGTTACATGTATATAGGTTACAGTAGTTACATGTATTTACAGTAGGTTACAGTAGTTACATGTATATAGGTTACAGTAGTTACATGTATATAGGTTACAGTAGTTACATGTATATAGGTTATTGTAGTTACATGTATATAGATTACAGTAGTTACATGTATATAGGTTACAGTAGTTACATGTATATAGGTTACAGTAGTTATATGTATATAGGTTACAGTAGTTACATGTATATAGATTACAGTAGTTACATGTATATAGGTTACAGTAGTTACATGTATATAGGTTACAGTAGTTACATGTATATAGGTTACAGTTGTTACATGTATATAGGTTACAGTAGTTACATGTATATAGGTTACAGTAGTTACATGTATTTACAGTAGGTTACAGTAGTTACATGTGTATAGGTTACAGTAGTTACATGTATATAGGTTACAGTAGTTACATGTATATAGGTTACAGTAGTTACATGTATATAGGTTACAGTAGTTACATGTATATAGGTTATTGTAGTTACATGTATATAGATTACAGTAGTTACATGTATATATGTTACAGTAGTTACATGTATATAGGTTACAGTAGTTACATGTATATAGGTTACAGTAGTTACATGTATTTACAGTAGGTTACAGTAGTTACATGTGTATAGGTTACAGTAGTTACATGTATATAGGTTACAGTAGTTACATGTATATAGGTTACAGTAGTTACATGTATATAGGTTACAGTAGTTACATGTATTTACAGTAGGTTACAGTAGTTACATGTGTATAGGTTACAGTAGTTACATGTGTATAGGTTACAGTAGTTACATGTATATAGGTTACAGTAGTTACATGTATATAGGTTACAGTAGTTACATGTATATAGGTTACAGTAGTTACATGTATATAGGTTATTGTAGTTACATGTATATAGGTTACAGTAGTTACATGTATATAGGTTACAGTAGTTACATGTATATAGGTTACAGTAGTTATATGTATATAGGTTACAGTAGTTACATGTATATAGATTACAGTAGTTACATGTATATAGGTTACAGTAGTTACATGTATATAGGTTACAGTAGTTTCATGCATATAGGTTACAGTAGTTACATGTATATAGGTTACAGTAGTTACATGTATATAGGTTACAGTAGTTACATGTATATAGGTTACAGTAGTTACATGTATTTACAGTAGGTTACAGTATTTACATTTACATTTAAGTCATTTAGCAGACGCTCTTATCCAGAGCGACTTACAAATTGGTGCATTCACCTTATGATATCCAGTGGAACAACCACTTTACAATAGTGCATCTAAATCTTTTAAGGGGGGGGTTAGAAGGATTACTTTATCCTATCCTAGGTATTCCTTAAAGAGGTGGGGTTTCAGGTGTCTCCGGAAGGTGGTGATTGACTCCGCTGTCCTGGCGTCGTGAGGGAGCTTGTTCCACCATTGGGGTGCCAGAGCAGCGAACAGTTTTGACTGGGCTGAGCGGGAACTGTGCTTCCTCAGAGGTAGGGGGGCCAGCAGGCCAGAGGTGGATGAACGCAGTGCCCTTGTTTGGGTGTAGGGCCTGATCAGAGCCTGAAGGTATGGAGGTGCCGTTCCCTTCACAGCTCCGTAGGCAATCACCATGGTCTTGTAGCGGATGCGAGCTTCAACTGGAAGCCAGTGGAGAGAGCGGAGGAGCGGGGTGACGTGAGAGAACTTGGGAAGGTTGAACACCAGACGGGCTGCGGCGTTCTGGATAAGTTGTAGGGGTTTAATGGCACAGGCAGGGAGCCCAGCCAACAGCGAGTTGCAGTAATCCAGACGGGAGATGACAAGTGCCTGGATTAGGACCTGCGCCGCTTCCTGTGTGAGGCAGGGTCGTACTCTGCGAATGTTGTAGAGCATGAACCTACAGGATCGGGTCACCGCCTTGATGTTAGTGGAGAAGGACAGGGTGTTGTCCAGGATCACGCCAAGGTTCTTAGCACTCTGGGAGGAGGACACAAGGGAGTTGTCAACCGTGATGGCGAGATCATGGAACGGGCAGTCCTTCCCCGGGAGGAAGAGCAGCTCCGTCTTGCCGAGGTTCAGCTTGAGGTGGTGATCCGTCATCCACACTGATATGTCTGACAGACATGCAGAGATGCGATTCGCCTCCTGGTTATCAGAAGGGGGAAAGGAGAAGATTAATTGTGTGTCGTCTGCATAGCAATGATAGGAGAGACCATGTGAGGATATGACAGAGCCAAGTGACTTGGTGTATAGCGAGAATAGGAGAGGGCCTAGAACAGAGCCCTGGGGGACACCAGTGATGAGAGCGCATGGTGCGGAGACAGATTCTCGCCACGCCACCTGGTAGGAGCGACCTGTCAGGTAGGACGCAATCCAAGTGTGGGCCGCGCCGGAGATGCCCAACCCGGAGAGGGTGGAGAGGAGGATCTGATGGTTCACAGTATCAAAGGCAGCAGATAGGTCTAGAAGGATGAGAGCAGAGGAGAGAGAGTTAGCTTTAGCAGTGCGGAGAGCCTCCGTGACACAGAGAAGAGCAGTCTCAGTTGAATGCCCAGTCTTGAAACAGTAGTTACATGTATATAGGTTACAGTAGTTACATGTATATAGGTTTCAGTAGTTACATGTATATAGGTTACAGTTGTTACATGTATATAGGTTACAGTAGTTACATGTATATAGGTTACAGTAGTTACATGTATTTACAGTAGGTTACAGTAGTTACATGTATATAGGTTACAGTAGTTACATGTATATAGGTTACAGTAGTTACATGTATATAGGTTATTGTAGTTACATGTATATAGATTACAGTAGTTACATGTATATAGGTTACAGTAGTTACATGTATATAGGTTACAGTAGTTATATGTATATAGGTTACAGTAGTTACATGTATATAGATTACAGTAGTTACATGTATATAGGTTACAGTAGTTACATGTATATAGGTTACAGTAGTTACATGTATATAGGTTACAGTTGTTACATGTATATAGGTTACAGTAGTTACATGTATATAGGTTACAGTAGTTACATGTATTTACAGTAGGTTACAGTAGTTACATGTGTATAGGTTACAGTAGTTACATGTATATAGGTTACAGTAGTTACATGTATATAGGTTACAGTAGTTACATGTATATAGGTTATTGTAGTTACATGTATATAGATTACAGTAGTTACATGTATATAGGTTACAGTAGTTATATCTATATAGGTTACAGTAGTTACATGTATATAGATTACAGTAGTTACATGTATATAGGTTACAGTAGTTACATGTATATAGGTTACAGTAGTTACATGCATATAGGTTACAGTAGTTACATGCATATAGGTTACAGTAGTTACATGTATATAGGTTACAGTTGTTACATGTATATAGGTTACAGTAGTTACATGTATATAGGTTACAGTAGTTACATGTATTTACAGTAGGTTACAGTAGTTACATGTGTATAGGTTACAGTAGTTACATGTATATAGGTTACAGTAGTTACATGTATATAGGTTACAGGTGTTACATGTATATAGGTTACAGTAGTTACATGTATATAGGTTACAGTAGTTACATGTATTTACAGTAGGTTACAGTAGTTACATGTGTATAGGTTACAGTAGTTACATGTATATAGGTTACAGTAGTTACATGTATATAGGTTACAGTAGTTACATGTATATAGGTTACAGTAGTTACATGTATATAGGTTACAGTAGTTACATGTATATAGGTTATTGTAGTTACATGTATATAGGTTACAGTAGTTACATGTATATAGGTTACAGTAGTTATATGTATATAGGTTACAGTAGTTACATGTATATAGATTACAGTAGTTACATGTATATAGGTTACAGTAGTTACATGTATATAGGTTACAGTAGTTACATGTATATAGGTTACAGTAGTTTCATGCATATAGGTTACAGTAGTTACATGTATATAGGTTACAGTAGTTACATGTATATAGGTTACAGTAGTTACATGTATATAGGTTACAGTAGTTACATGTATACACAGTATTGTGAATAAGTATTTGCCACCTTTTCTAATTTTCTCTACTTTTGCATATTTTTTATATTAAATGTTATCAGATCTTCAACCAAAACCTAAAATTAGATAAATGGAACCTGAGTGAACAAATAACACAACAATGACATACTTATTTCATTTATTTTACAACCTAATTTATTCAAAACCCAGTGCCCCTGTGTGAGTAAAAGTAATTTCCTCCTTACACTAACTAACTGGCTGTGCTGGTTTAGCTGCGATGACTCCAACCAAACACTTCCTGTAGTCGTTGATCAGTCTCTCATGACGCTGTGGAGGAATTTTGGCACATACTTCCGTGCAGAACTGCTTTAACTCAGAAACATTTTGTGGGTTTTCAAACATGAGCTGAGCTTTTCAAGTCCTGCCACAACATCTCAATCGTTTTTTTTTCCCCCCTAGCCATTTTCATGTAGACTTGATTGTATGTTTTGGATCATTGTCTTGCTGCATAAACCAGCTGCTCTTCAACGTCAGCTCAGAGACGGATGGCCTGATATTCTCCTGTAGAACTCACTGATACAGAGCAGAATTCATGGTTTCTTCTATTAAGGCAAACCATCCAAATCCTGAGGCAGCGAAGCATCCCTAAACCATCCCACTACCACCACCATGCTTGACCGTTGGTCTAAGGTTCTTACTGTGTTTGTTTTTTTGCCAGGCATTATGGGAGTCATACCGAGCTAGGGCCCACGGCTGGGTAGCATGGTGTTTCCTAGACTGTTGGCGATGTGCGACGCCATGTGTGGCCCAGCGGCCGAGGAGGACGGGGAGATTCAGAGAGTTCGAGGTCAGAGAGTCTTTTACGATCAGCTTTCCCTGTTGATTCGTGAGTCCAGCCAGTCACGCTCTCTCTCTCTCTCTCTCTCTCTCTCTCTCTCTCTCTCTCTCTCTCTCTCTCTCTCTCTCTGTCACGACGCGTTCCCACAGCAAACAACGGTTCAGCTGTCCTCCAGTCCTCAACCTTCATCACCCAGCCCAGTATCAGCCTGAAAACATCATCCTGGAAAGTTTTTACCAAAAGGTCAAATGTCACAGTAGCTGACGTTTTTCTCAATACATTGCAGATAATGTGAAAAGTGCCACAGGGTTGAGTCAAGATTTGGAGATGATGTCACGGTCGTCGTAAGAACGGGACCAAGGCACAGCGTGTGTAGAGTTCCACATCTTTATTCCAAAGTGAAACTTCAAGCAAAAACAAATAAATCAAATAAACAAACAACTAAATGTGACTACGTGGTGCACAGGCACAAACACAAAACAATATCCCACAAACAGAGGTGGGAAAAATAGCTACTTTAAATATGATCCCCCAATTAGAGACAACGATTACCAGCTGCCTATAATTGGGAATCATACAAAACACCAACCTAGAAAATATAAACTAGAACACAACATAGAAATATTAAACTAGACTATCCCCTAGTCACACCCTGACCTACTACACCATAGAGAAACAAGGGCTCTCTATGGTCAGGGCGTGACAGATGAAGCACGGGTCAGAGTTAGAGTTGAGCTGGGAGTGGACATGAAGCTTTGGTTAGGGTCTCAACACTAGACATAACACTAACCTCAATCCAAGTAACAATGAATTAACATGCCCCTTCTCCCATTACATGGCAGAACGGTAGGCCTCACCTGCAGCCTGACCTAGAGTTCATGTACTTTTGAGTGACATCGGCAGGAACGGCTGAGGTTAGAAACAAAATTAATGCGTGGGATTGTTCGACAGACGCTCCCAATAACCACAAACCTGAATCTGACCATGTGAAGGGAACTCTTCACAGTGAAAACTTTGTTCCACGGAGATAGCAGGTAATACATTACTTGACACCTAGAGTCATAACCATGTCATAATGCGTCATAACACTATCATGATATATCTTTAGACCTGTTGTGACATATATTGTGTTATTTTATGGCTGGTTATGACACCTACATAAGAGTGTCAAAACCCACAAAAACATACCGCACAAGACAAAACATTCCATTACACCACAGCCTACTTGTCAACAGTATTTTTTATGTTTTAATATGTTTTTTTTCAACAAAGAAATGACCATATTAAATTATAATGTTCTGTTTCTGATGACTGGGATGAATACAGGAACAGATTTCAGGAACAGGACCAGACACTCTGTTTCTGATGACTGGGATGAATGCAGGAACAGATTTCAGGAACAGAACCAGACACTCTGTTTCTGATGACTGGGATGAATACAGGAACAGATTTCAGGAACAGGACCAGACACTCTGTTTCTGATGACTGGGATGAATACAGGAACAGATTTTAGGAACAGGACCAGACACTCTGTTTCTGATGACTGGGATGAATGCAGGAACAGATTTCAGGAACAGGACCACACACTCTGTTTCTGATGACTGGGATGAATACAGGAACAGATTTCAGGAACAGGACCAGACACTCTGTTTCTGATGACTGGGATGAATACAGGAACAGATTTCAGGAACAGGACCAGACACTCTGTGACTGATGTCTGATATAAGGGCATGTACGTGATAGGCCTATCTGGCTTATATGATTATGATGGTCATAATGCATCTTCACAGTGTCATAAAGTGTATTTTCTTAGTCCATGTTCAGGAGGGGGAGGGGGACATGGGGAGGAGGGGAGGAGGGGGGACATGGGGAGGAGGGGGAGGAGGGGGAGGGGGACAAGGGGAGGAGGGGGAGGAGGGGGAGGGGGACATGGGGAGGAGGGGGAGGAGGGGAGACATGGGGAGGAGGGGGAGGGGGGACAAGGGGAGGAGAAGGGACATGGGGAGGAGGGGGGACATGGGGAGGAGGGGGAGGAGGGGAACATGGGGAGGAGGGGGGGACAAGGGGAGGAGAAGGGACATGGGGAGGAGGGGGGACAGGCCTATCTGGCTTATATGATTATGATGGTCATAATGCATCTTCACAGTGTCATAAAGTGTATTT
The DNA here is from genome assembly GCF_905237065.1 of Salmo salar. Classification (NCBI taxonomy): domain Eukaryota; kingdom Metazoa; phylum Chordata; class Actinopteri; order Salmoniformes; family Salmonidae; genus Salmo; species Salmo salar. Next base: position 51,807,524 of record NC_059452.1, read on the forward strand.
TCTTAGTCCATGTTCAGGAGGGGGAGGGGGGACATGGGGAGGAGGGGGAGGAGGGGGGACATGGGGAGGAGGGGGGACATGGGGAGGAGGGGGAGGAGGGGGAGGGGGTGCGTCCATGGGAGGGGTGCGTCACTTGAGTGGGTTGAGTCACTGACGTGGTCTTCCTGTCTGGGTTGGCGCCCCCCCTTGGGTTGTGCCATGGCGGAGATCGTTGTGGGCTATACTCGGCCTTGTCTTAGGACGGTAAGTTGGTGGTTGGAGACATCCCTCTAGTGGTGTGGGGGCTGTGCTTTGGCAAAGTGGGTGGGGTTATATCCTGCCTGTTTGGCCCTGTCCGGGGGTATCATCGGATGGGGCCACAGTGTCTTCTGATCCCTCCTGTCTCAGCCTCCAGTATTTATGCTGCAGTAGTTTATGTGTCGGGGGGCTAGGGTCAGTCTGTTACATCTGGAGTATTTCTCTTGTCTTATCCGGTGTCCTGTGTGAATTTAAATATGCTCTCTCTAATTCTCTCTTTCTCTCTTTCTGTCTTTCTCTCGGAGGACCTGAGCCCTAGGACCATGCCTCAGGACGACCTGGTATGATGACTCCTTGCTGTCCCCAGTCCACCTGGCCGTGCTGCTGCTCCAGCTTCAACTGTTCTGCCTGCGGCTATGGAACCCTGACCTGTTCACCGGACGTGCTTGTTGCACCCTCGACAACTACTATGATTATTATTATTTGACCATGCTGGTCATTTATGAACATTTTAATATCTTGACCATGTTCTGTTATAATATCCACCCTGCACAGCCAGAAGAGGACTGGCCACCCCTCATAGCCTGGTTCCTCTCTAGGTTTCTTCCTAGGTTTTTGGCCTTTCTAGGGAGTTTTTCCTAGGGAGTTTTTCCTAGCCACCGTGCTTCTTTCACATGCTTTGCTTACTGTTTGGGGTTTTAGGCTGGGTTTCTGTACAGCACTTTGAGATATCAGCTGATGTACGAAGGGCTATATAAATAAATTTGATTTGATTTGATTTGATTTGACAAGGGGAGGAGGGGGAGGAGGGGGAGGGGGACATAGGGAGGAGGGGGAGGAGGGGAGACATGGGGAGGAGGGGGAGGGGGACAAGGGGAGGAGAAGGGACATGGGGAGGAGGGGGGACATGGGGAGGAGGGGGAGGAGGGGAACATGGGGAGGAGGGGGAGGGGGACAAGGGGAGGAGAAGGGACATGGGGAGGAGGGGGGACATGGGGAGGAGGAGGGACATGGGGAGGAGGAGGGACATGGGGAGGAGGGGGGACATGGGGAGGAGGGGGAGGAGGGGGGACATGGGGAGGAGGGGGAGGGGGACAAGGGGAGGAGAAGGGACATGGCGAGGAGGAGGGACATGGGGAGGAGGGGGAGGAGGGGGACATGGGGAGGAGGGGGAGGGGGACAAGGGGAGGAGATGGGACATGGGGAGGAGGGGGGACATGGGGAGGAGGGGAGGGGGACATGGGGAGGTGGGGGACATGGGGAGGAGGGGGGACATGGGGAGGAGGGGGAGGGGGACATGGGGAGGAGGGGGGACATGGGGACATGGGGAGAGGGGGGACATGGGGAGTAGGCAACATTTCCTCTTCTACACTGATTCTTAACACGGGGGTCCCACAAGGGTGCGTCCTCAGTCCCCTCCTAAAGTCCCTGTATACCCACGACTGCGTGGCCTCTGACTACTTCATCAAGTTTTCTGACAACTAGTGGTTAGAGCCTAGTGGTTAGAGCGTTGGGCCAGTAACCAGCAGGTAACCTAGTGGTTAGAGCGTTGGGCCAGTAACCAGCAGGTAGCCTAGTGGTTAAAGCGTTGGGCCAGTAACCAGCAGGTAGCCTAGTGGTTAGAGCGTTGGGCCAGTAACCAGACGGTAGCCTAGTGGTTAGAGCCTAGTGGTTAGAGACTAGTGGTTAGAGCCTATTGGTTAGAGCCTAGTGGTTAGAGCGTTGGGCCAGTAACCAGCAGGTAACCTAGTGGTTAGAGCGTTGGGCCAGTAACCAGCAGGTAGCCTAGTGGTTAGAGCGTTGGGCCAATAAACAGCAGGTAGCCTAGTGGTTAGAGAGTTGGGCCAGTAACCAGCAGGTAGACTAGTGGTTAGAGTGTTGGGTCAGTAACCAGCAGGTAGACTAGTGGTTAGAGTGTTGGGCCAGTAGCCAGCAGGTAGACTAGTGGTTAGAGTGTTGGGTCAGTAACCAGCAGGTAGACTAGTGGTTAGAGTGTTGGGTCAGTAACCAGACGGTAGCCTAGTGGTTAGAGCCTAGTGGTTAGAGTGTTGGGCCAGTAACCAGCAGGTAGACTAGTGGTTAGAGCGTTGGGCCAGTAGCCAGTAGGTAGACTAGTGGTTAGAGTGTTGGGTCAGTAACCAGCAGGTAGACTAGTGGTTAGAGTGTTGGGTCAGTAACCAGACGGTAGCCTAGTGGTTAGAGCCTAGTGGTTAGAGCCTAGTGGTTAGAGTGTTGGGCCAGTAACCAGCAGGTAGACTAGTGGTTAGAGCGTTGGGCCAGTAGCCAGCAGGTAGACTAGTGGTTAGAGTGTTGGGTCAGTAACCAGCAGGTAGACTAGTGGTTAGAGTGTTGGGTCAGTAACCAGCAGGTAGCCAAGTGGTTAGAGCGTTGGGCCAGTAACCAGCAGGTAGACTAGTGGTTAGAGCGTTGGGCCAGTAACCAGCAGGGAGCCTAGTGGTTAGAGCGTTGGGCCAGTAACCAGCAGGCAGCCTAGTGGTTAGAGAGTTGGGCCAGTAACCAGACGGTAGCCTAGTGGTTAGAGCCTAGTGGTTAGAGCCTAGTGGTTAGAGCCTCAGTGGTTAGAGCCTAGTGGTTAGAGCCTAGTGGTTAGAGCCTAGTGGTTAGAGCGTTGGGCCAGTAACCAGCAGGTAGCCTAGTGGTTAGAGCGTTGGGCCAGTAACCAGCAGGTAGCCTAGTGGTTAGAGCGTTGGGCCAGTAACCAGCAGGTAGCCTAGTGGTTAGAGCATTGGGCCAGTAACCAGCAGGTATACTAGTGGTTAGAGCGCTGGGCCAGTAACCAGCAGGTAGACTAGTGGTTAGAGCGTTGGGCCAGTAACCAGCAGGTAGACTAGTGGTTAGAGCATTGGGCCAGTAACCAGCAGGTAGCCTAGTGGTTAGAGTGTTGGGCCAGTAACCAAAAGGTTGCTAGATCGAATCCCCGAGCTGACAACGTAAAAATCTGTCATTTTGTCCCTGAACAAGGCAGTTAACCCACTGCTCCCCTGAACAAGGCAGTAACCCACTGCTCCCCTGAACAAGGCAGTTATCCCACTGCTCCCCTGAACAAGGCAGTTATGCCACTGCTCCCCTGAACTAGGCAGTTAACCCACTGCTCCCCTGAACAAGGCAGTTAACCAACTGCTCCCCTGATCAACGCAGTTATCCCACTGCTCCCCTGAACAAGGCAGTTAACCCACTGCTCCCCTGAACAAGGCAGTTAACCCACTGCTCCCCTGAACAAGGCAGTTAACCCACTGCTCCCCTGAACAAGGCAGTTACCCCCTGTTCCCCTGAACAAGGCCGTTATCCCACTGCTCCCCTGAACAAGGCAGTTAACCCACTGCTCCCCTGATCAATACAGTTAACCCACTGCTCCCCTGAACAAGGCAGTTAACCCACTGCTCCCCTGATCAACGCAGTTATTCCACTGCTCCCCTGAACAAGGCAGTTAACCCACTGCTCCCCTGAACAAGGCAGTTAACCCACTGGTCCCCTGAACAAGGCAGGTAACCCACTGCCCCCCTGAACAAGGCATGTAACCCACTGCTCCCCTGAACAAGGCAGTTAACCCACTGCTCTCCTGAACAAGGCAGTAAACTCACTGCACCTCTGAACAAGGCAGTTATTCCACTGCTCCCCTGAACAAGGCAGTTATCCCACTGCTCCCCTGAACAAGGCAGTTAACCCACTGCTCCCGTGAACAATGCAGTTAACCCACTGCTCCCCTGAACAAGGCAGTTCACCCACTGCTCCCCTGATCAACGCAGTTATCCCACTTCTCCCCTGAACAAGGCAGTTCACCCACTGCTCCCCTGAACAAGGCAGTTAACCCACTGCTCCCCTGAACAAGGCAGTTAACCCACTGCTCCCCTGAACAAGGCAGTTAACCCACTGCTCCCCTGAACAAGGCAGTTACCCCCTGTTCCCCTGAACAAGGCCGTTATCCCACTGCTCCCCTGAACAAGGCAGTTAACCCACTGCTCCCCTGATCAATACAGTTAACCCACTGCTCCCCTGAACAAGGCAGTTAACCCACTGCTCCCCTGATCAACGCAGTTATCCCACTGCTCCCCTGAACAAGGCAGTTAACCCACTGCTCCCCTGAACAAGGCAGTTAACCCACTGGTCCCCTGAACAAGGCAGTTAACCCACTGCCCCCCTGAACAAGGCAGTTAACCCACTGCTCCCCTGAACAAGGCAGTTAACCCACTGCTCTCCTGAACAAGGCAGTAAACTCACTGCTCCTCTGAACAAGGCAGTTATCCCACTGCTCCCTCTGAACAAGGCAGTTATCCCACTGCTCCCCTGAACAAGGCAGTTAACCCACTGCTCCCGTGAACAATGCAGTTAACCCACTGCTCCCCTGAACAAGGCAGTTCACCCACTGCTCCCCTGATCAACGCAGTTATCCCACTTCTCCCCTGAACAAGGCAGTTCACCCACTGCTCCCCTGAACAAGGCAGTTAACCCACTGCTCCCCTGAACAAGGCAGTTAACCCACTGCTCCCCTGAACAAGGCAGTTATCCCACTGCTCCCCTGAACAAGGCATATTTCCCACTGCTCCCCTGAACAAGGCAGTTAACCCACTGCTCCCGTGAACAATGCAGTTAACCCACTGCTCCCCTGAACAAGGCAGTTAACCCACTGCTCCCCTGATCAACGCAGTTATCCCACTTCTCCCCTGAACAAGGCAGTTAACCCACTGCTCCCCTGAACAAGGCAGTTAACCCACTGCTCCCCTGAACAAGGCAGTTAACCCACTGCTCCCCTGAACAAGGCAGTTACCCCCTGTTCCCCTGAACAAGGCCGTTATCCCACTGCTCCCCTGAACAAGGCAGTTAACCCACTGTTACCCTGAACAAGGCAGTTAACCCACTGTTCCCCTGAACAAGGCAGTTAACCCACTGCCCCCCTGAACAAGGCAGTTAACCCACTGCTCCCCTGAACAAGGCAGTTAACCCACTGCTCCCCTGAACAAGGCAGTTAACTCACTGCTCCTCTGAACAAGGCAGTTATCCCACTGCTCCCCTGAACAAGGCAGTTATCCCACTGCTCCCCTGAACAAGGCAGTTAACCCTCTGCTCCCGTGAACAATGCAGTTAACCCACTGCTCCCCTGAACAAGGCAGTTCACCCACTGCTCCCCTGATCAACGCAGTTATCCCACTTCTCCCCTGAACAAGGCAGTTATCCCACTGCTCCCCTGAACAAGGCAGTTAACCCACTGCTCCCCTGAACAAGGCAGTTAACCCACTGCTCCCCTGAACAAGGCAGTTATCCCACTGCTCCCATGAACAAGGCAGTTATCCCACTGCTCCCCTGAACAAGGCAGTTAACCCACTGCTCCCCTGAACAAGGCAGTTAACCAACTTCTCCCCTGAACAAGGCAGTTAACCCACTGCTCCCCTGATCAACGCAGTTATCCATCTGCTCCCCTGAACAAGGCAGTTAACCCACTGCTCCCCTGAACAAGGCAGTTAACCCACTGCTCCCCTGAACAAGGCAGTAAACCCACTGTTCCCCTGAACAAGGCAGTTAACCCACTGCTCCCCTGAACAAGGCAGTAACCCACTGTTACCCTGAACAAGGCAGTTAACCCACTGCTCCCCTGAACAAGGCAGTTAACCCACTGTTACCCTGAACAAGGCAGTTAACCCACTGCTCCCCTGAACAAGGAAGTTAACCCACTGTTCCCCTGAACAAGGCAGTTAACCCACTGCTCCCCTGATCAACGCAGTTATCCCACTGCTCCCCTGAACAAGGCAGTTAACCCACTGCTCCCCTGAACAAGGCAGTTAACCCACTGCTCCCCTGAACAAGGCAGTTAACCCACTGCTCCCCTTAACAAGGCAGTTATCCCACTGCTCCCCTGAACAAGGCAGTTAACCCACTGCTCCCCTGAACAAGGCAGTTATGCCACTGCTCCCCTGAACAAGGCAGTTAACCCACTGCTCCCCTAAACAATGCAGTTAACCCACTGCTCCCCTGAACAAGGCAGTTAACTCACTGCTCCTCTGAACAAGGCAGTTATCCCACTGCTCCCCTGAACAAGGCAGTTATCCCACTGCTCCCCTGAACAAGGCAGTTAACCCACTGCTCCCGTGAACAATGCAGTTAACCCACTGCTCCACCGAACAAGGCAGTTAACCCACTGCTCCCTTGAACAAGGCAGTTAACCCACTGCTCCCCTGAACAAGGCAGTTACCCCCTGTTCCCCTGAACAAGGCCGTTATCCCACTGCTACCCTGAACAAGGCAGTTAACCCACTGCTCCCCTGAACAAGGCAGTTACCCCACTGTTCCCCTGAACAAGGCCGTTATCCCACTGCTACCCTGATCAAGGCAGTTAACCCACTGCTCCCCTGAACAAGGCAGTTAACCCACTGCTCCCCTGAACAAGGCAGTTAACCCACTGCTCGCCTGAACAAGGCAGTTAACCCACTGTTCCCCTGAACAAGGCAGTTAACCCACTGCTCCCCTGAACAAGGCAGTTAACCCACTGCTCCCCTGAACAAGGCAGTTATCCCACTGCTCCCATGAACAAGGCAGTTATCCCACTGCTCCCCTGAACAAGGCAGTTAACCCACTGCTCCCCTGAACAAGGCAGTTAACCAACTTCTCCCCTGAACAAGGCAGTTAACCCACTGCTCCCCTGATCAACGCAGTTATCCATCTGCTCCCCTGAACAAGGCAGTTAACCCACTGCTCCCCTGAACAAGGCAGTTAACCCACTGCTCCCCTGAACAAGGCAGTAAACCCACTGTTCCCCTGAACAAGGCAGTTAACCCACTGCTCCCCTGAACAAGGCAGTAACCCACTGTTACCCTGAACAAGGCAGTTAACCCACTGCTCCCCTGAACAAGGCAGTTAACCCACTGTTACCCTGAACAAGGCAGTTAACCCACTGCTCCCCTGAACAAGGAAGTTAACCCACTGTTCCCCTGAACAAGGCAGTTAACCCACTGCTCCCCTGATCAACGCAGTTATCCCACTGCTCCCCTGAACAAGGCAGTTAACCCACTGCTCCCCTGAACAAGGCAGTTAACCCACTGCTCCCCTGAACAAGGCAGTCAACCCACTGCTCCCCTGAAAAAGGCAGTTATGCCACTGCTCCCCTGAACAAGGCAGTTAACCCACTGCTCCCCTAAACAATGCAGTTAACCCACTGCTCCCCTGAACAAGGCAGTTAACTCACTGCTCCTCTGAACAAGGCAGTTATCCCACTGCTCCCCTGAACAAGGCAGTTATCCCACTGCTCCCCTGAACAAGGCAGTTAACCCACTGCTCCCGTGAACAATGCCGTTAACCCACTGCTCCACCGAACAAGGCAGTTAACCCACTGCTCCCTTGAACAAGGCAGTTAACCCACTGCTCCCCTGAACAAGGCAGTTACCCCCTGTTCCCCTGAACAAGGCCGTTATCCCACTGCTACCCTGAACAAGGCAGTTAACCCACTGCTCCCCTGAACAAGGCAGTTAACCCACTGCTCCCCTGAACAAGGCAGTTAACCCACTGCTCCCCTGATCAACGTAGTTATCCCACTGCTCCCCTGAACAAGTCAGTTAACCCACTGCTCCCCTGAACAAGGCAGTTGACCCACTGCTCGCCTGAACAAGGCAGTTAACCCACTGTTCCCCTGAACAAGGCAGTTAACCCACTGCTCCCCTGAACAAGGCAGTTAACCCACTGTTAATCTGAACAAGGCAGTTAACCCACTGCTCCCATGATCAACGCAGTTATCCCACTGCTCCCCTGAACAAGGCAGTTAACCCACTGCTCCCCTAATCAACGCAGTTATCCCACTCCTCCACTGAAAAAGGCAGTTAACCCACTGCTCCCATGATCAACGCAGTTGTCCCACTTCTCCCCTGAACAAGGCAGTTAACCCACTGCTCCCCTGAACAAGGCAGTTAACCCACTGCTCCCCTGAACAAGGCAGTTATCCCACCGCTCCCCTGAACAAGGCAGTTATCCCACTGCTCCCCTGAACAAGGCAGTTAACCCACTGCTACCCTGAACAAGGCAGTTAACCTACTGCTCCCCTGAACAAGGCAGTTAACCCACTGCTCCCCTGAACAAGGCAGTTAACCCACTGCTCCCGTGAACAATGCAGTTAACCCACTGCTCCCCTAAAAAAGGCAGTTAACCCACTGCTCCCCTGACAACGCAGTTATCCCACTTCTCCCCTGAACAAGGCAGTTAACCCAATGCTCCCCTGAACAAGGCAGTTAACCCACTGCTCCCCTGAACAAGGCAGTTAACCCACTGCTCCCCTGAACAAGGCAGTTATCCCACTGCTCCCCTGAACAAGGCAGTTAACCCACTGCTCCCCTTAAAAATGCAGTTAACCCACTGCTCCCCTAATCAACACAGTTATCCCACTCCTCCCCTGAAAAAGGCAGTTAACCCACTGCTCCCCTGAACAAGGCAGTTAACCCACTGCTCACCTGAACAAGGCAGTTAACCCACTGCTCCCCTGAACAAGGCAGTTATCCCACTGCTCCCCTGAAAAAGGCAGTTATCCCACTGCTCCCCTGAACAAGGCAGTTAACCCACTGCTCCCCTGAACAAGGCAGTTAACCCACTGCTCCCCTGAACAAGGCAGTTAACCCACTGCTCCCCTGATCAACGCAGTTATCCCACTGCTCCCCTGAACAAGGCAGTTAACCCACTGCTCCCCTGAACCAGGCAGTTAACTCACTGCTCCCCTGAACAAGGCAGTTAACCCACTGTTCCCCTGAACAATGCAGTTAACCCACTGCTCCCCTGAACAAAGCAGTTAACCCACTGTTACCCTGAACAAGGCAGTTAACCCACTGCTCCCCTGAACAAGGCAGTTAACCCACTGTTACCCTGAACAAGGCAGTTAACCCACTGCTCCCCTGAAAAAGGCAGTTAACCCACTGTTACCCTGAACAAGGTAGTTAACCCACTGCTCCCCTGAACAAGGAAGTTAACCCACTGTTCCCCTGAACAAGGCAGTTAACCCACTGCTCCCCTGATCAACGCAGTTATCCCGCTGCTCCCCTGAACAAGGCAGTTAACCCACTGCTCCCCTGAACAAGGCAGTTAACCCACTGCTCCCCTGAACAAGGCAGTTAACCCACTGCTCCCCTGATCAACGCAGTTATCCCACTGTTTCCCTGAACAAGGCAGTTAACCCACTGCTCCCCTGAACAAGGAAGTTAACCCACTGTTCCCCTGAACAAGGCAGTTAACCCACTGCTCCCCTGATCAACGCAGTTATCCCACTGCTCCCCTGAACAATGCAGTTAACCCACTGCTCCCCTGAACAAGGCAGTTAACCAACTGCTCCCCTGATCAACGAAGTTATCGCACTGCTCCCCTGAACAAGGCAGTTAACCCACTGCTCCCCTGAACAAGGCAGTTAACCCACTGCTCCCCTGAACAAGGCAGTTAACCCACTGCTCCCCTGAACAAGGCAGTTACCCCCTGTTCCCCTGAACAAGGCCGTTATCCCACTGCTCCCCTGAACCATGCAGTTAACCCACTGCTCCCCTGAACAATGCAGTTAACCCACTGCTCCCCTGAACAAGGCAGTTAACCCACTGCTCCCCTGATCAACGCAGTTATCCCACTGCTCCCCTGAACAAGGCAGTTAACCCACTGCTCCCCTGAACAAGGCAGTTAACCCACTGTTCCCCAGAACAAGGCAGTTAACCCACTGCTCCCCTGAACAAGGCAGTTAACCCACTGCTCCCCTGAACAAGGAAGTTAACCCACTGCTCCCCTGAACAAGGCAGTTAACTCACTGCTCCTCTGAACAAGGCAGTTATCCCACTGCTCCCCTGAACAAGGCAGTTATCCCACTGCTCCCCTGAACAAGGCAGTTAACCCACTGCTCCCCTGAACAATGCAGTTAACCCACTGCTCCCCTGAACAAGGCAGTTAACCCACTGCTCCCCTGAACAAGGCAGTTAACCCACTGCTCACCTGATCAACGCAGTTATCCCACTGCTCCCCTGAACAAGGCAGTTAACCCACTGCTCCCCTGAACAAGCCAGTTAACCCACTGTTCCCCTGAACAAGGCAGTTAACCCACTGTTCCCCTGAACAAGGCAGTTAACCCACTGCTCCCCTGAACAAGGCAGTTAACCCACTGTTACCCTGAACAAGGCAGTTAACCCACTGCTCCCCTGAACAAGGCAGTTAACCCACTGCTCCCCTGAACAAGGCAGTTATCCCACTGCTCCCCTGAACAAGGCAGTTATCCCACTGCTCCCCTGAACAAGGCAGTTATCCCACTGCTCCCCTGAACAAGGCAGTTATCCCACTGCTCCCCTGAACAAGGCAGTTATCCCACTGCTCCCCTGAACAAGGCAGTTAACCCACTGCTCCCCTGAACAAGGCCGTTAACCCACTTCTCCCCTGAACAAGGCAGTTAACCCACTGCTCCCCTGATCAACGCAGTTATCCCACTGCTCCCCTGAACAAGGCAGTTAACCCACTGCTCCCCTGAACAAGGCAGTTAACCCACTGCTCCCCTGAACAAGGCAGTTAACCCACTGTTCCCCTGAACAAGGCAGTTAACCCACTGCTCCCTGATCAAGGCAGTTAACCCACTGTTACCCTGAACAAGGCAGTTAACCCACTGCTCCCCTGAACAAGGCAGTTAACCCACTGCTCCCCTGAACAAGGCAGTTAACCAACTGCTCCCCTGAACAAGGTAGTTAACCCACTGCTCCCCTGAACAAGGCAGTTAACTCACTGCATCTTTGAAAACGGCAGTTCTCCCACTGCTCCCCTGAACAAGGCAGTTATCCCACTGCTCCCCTGAACAAGGCAGTTAACCCACTGCTCCCGTGAACAATGCAGTTAACCCACTGCTCCCCTGAACAAGGCAGTTAACCCACTGCTCCCCTGATCAATGCAGTTATCCCACTTCTCCCCTGAACAAGGCAGTTAACCCACTGCTCCCCTGAACAAGGCAGTTAACCCACTGCTACCCTGATCAACGCAGTTATCCCACTGCTCCCCTGAACAAGGCAGTTAACCCACTGCTCCCCTGAACAAGCCAGTTAACCCACTGTTCCCCTGAACAAGGCAGTTAACCCACTGTTCCCCTGAACAAGGCAGTTAACCCACTGCTCCCCTGAACAAGGCAGTTAACCCACTGTTACCCTGAACAAGGCAGTTAACCCACTGCTCCCCTGAACAAGGCAGTTAACCCACTGTTACCCTGAACAAGGCAGTTAACCCACTGCTCCCCTGAACAAGGCAGTTATGCCACTGCTCCCCTGAACAAGGCAGTTAACCCAATGCTCCCCTGAACAATGCAGTTAACCCACTGCTCCCCTGAACAAGGCAGTTAACCAACTGCTCCCCTGATCAACGCAGTTATCGCACTACTCCCCTGAACAAGGCATTTAACCCACTGCTCCCCTGAACAAGGCAGTTATCCCACTGCTCCCCTGAACAAGGCAGTTAACCCACTGCTCCCCTGTTCAACGCAGTTATCCCACTGCTCCCCTGAACAAGGCAGTTAACCCACTGCTCTCCTGAACAAGGCAGTTAACCCACTGTTCCCCAGAACAAGGCAGTTAACCCACTGCTCCCCTGAACAAGGCAGTTAACCCACTGCTCCCCTGAACAAGGCAGTTAACCCACTGCTCCCCTGAACAAGGCAGTTAACTCACTGCTCCTCTGAACAAGGCAGTTATCCCACTGCTCCCGTGAACAATGCAGTTAACCCACTGCTCCCCTGAACAAGGCAGTTAACCCACTGCTCCCCTGAACAAGGCAGTTAACTCACTGCTCCTCTGAACAAGGCAGTTATCCCACTGCTCCCGTGAACAATGCAGTTATCCCACTGCTCCCCTGAACAAGGCAGTTAACCCACTGCTCCCGTGAACAATGCAGTTAACCCACTGCTCCCCTGAACAAGGCAGTTAACCCACTGCTCCCCTGATCAACGCAGTTATCCCACTGTTCCCCTGAACAAGGCAGTTAACCCACTGCTCCCCTGAACAAGGCAGTTAACCCACTGCTCCCCTGAACAAGGCAGTTAACCCACTGCTCCCCTGAACAAGGCAGTTATCCCACTGCTCCCCTGAACAAGGCAGTTATCCCACTGCTCCCCTGAACAAGGCAGTTAACCCACTGCTCCCCTGAACAAGGCAGTTAACCCACTGTTCCCTTGATCAACGCAGTTATCCCACTGCTCCCCTGAACAAGGCAGTTAACCCACTGCTCCCTTGAACAAGGCAGTTAACCCACTGCTCCCCTGAACAAGGAAGTTAACCCACTGTTCCCCTGAACAAGGCAGTTAACCCACTGCTCCCCTGAACAAGGCAGTTAACCCACTGCTCCCCTGAACAAGGCAGTTAACCCACTGCTCCCCTTAACAAGGCAGTTATCCCACTGCTCCCCTGAACAAGGCAGTTAACCAACTGCTCCCCTGATCAACGCAGTTATCCAACTGCTCCCCTGATCAACGCAGTTATCCCACTGCTCCCCTGAACAAGGCAGTTAACCCACTGCTCCCCTGAACAAGGCAGTTAACCCACTGCTCCCCTGAACAAGGTAGTTAACCCACTGCTCCCCTGAACAAGGCAGTTAACCCACTGCACCCCTGAACAAGGCAGTTAACCCACTGCTCCCCTGAACAACGCAGTTAACCCACTGCTCCCCTGAACAAGGCAGTTAACCCACTGCTCCCCTGATCAATGCAGTTATCCCACTGCTCCCCTGAACAATGCAGTTAACCCACTGCTCCCCTGTACAAGGCAGTTAACCCACTGTTCCCCTGAACAAGGCAGTTAACCCACTGCTCCCCTGAACAAGGCAGTTAACCCACTGCTCCCCTGAACAAGGCAGTTAACCCACTGCTCCCCTGAACAAGGGAGTTATCCCACTGCTCCCCTGAACAAGGCAGTTATCCCACTGCTCCCCTGAACAAGGCAGTTATCCCACTGCTCCCCTGAACAAGGCAGTTATCCCACTGCTCCCCTGAACAATGCAGTTATCCCACTGCTCCCCTGAACAAGGCAGTTAACCCACTGCTCCCCTGAACAAGGCAGTTAACCCACTGTTCCCCTGAACAAGGCAGTTAACCCACTGCTCCCCTGAACAAGGCAGTTAACCCACTGCTCCCCTGAACAAGGCAGTTAACCCACTGCTCCTCTGAACAAGGCAGTTATCCCACTGCTCCCCTGAACAAGGCAGTTATCCCACTGCTCCCCTGAACAAGGCAGTTATCCCACTGCTCCCCTGAACAAGGCAGTTATCCCACTGCTCCCCTGAACAAGGCAGTTAACCCACTGCTCCCCTGAACAAGGCCGTTAACCCACTTCTCCCCTGAACAAGGCAGTTAACCCACTGCTCCCCTGATCAACGCAGTTATCCCACTGCTCCCCTGAACAAGGCAGTTAACCCACTGCTCCCCTGAACAAGGCAGTTAACCCACTGCTCCCCTGAACAAGGCAGTTAACCCACTGTTCCCCTGAACAAGGCAGTTAACCCACTGCTCCCTGATCAAGGCAGTTAACCCACTGTTACCCTGAACAAGGCAGTTAACCCACTGCTCCCCTGAACAAGGCAGTTAACCCACTGCTCCCCTGAACAAGGCAGTTAACCCACTGCTCCCCTGAACAAGGTAGTTAACCCACTGCTCCCCTGAACAAGGCAGTTAACTCACTGCATCTTTGAAAACGGCAGTTCTCCCACTGCTCCCCTGAACAAGGCAGTTATCCCACTGCTCCCCTGAACAAGGCAGTTAACCCACTGCTCCCGTGAACAATGCAGTTAACCCACTGCTCCCCTGAACAAGGCAGTTAACCCACTGCTCCCCTGATCAATGCAGTTATCCCACTTCTCCCCTGAACAAGGCAGTTAACCCACTGCTCCCCTGAACAAGGCAGTTAACCCACTGCTCCCCTGAACAAGGCAGTTAACCCACTGCTCCCCTGAACAAGGCAGTTATCCCACTGCTCCCCTGAACAAGGCAGTTAACCCACTGCTCCTCTGAACAAGGCAGTTATCCCACTGCTCCCCTGAACAAGGCCGTTATCCCACTGCTCCCCTGAACAAGGCAGTTATCCCATTGCTCCCCTGAACAAGGCAGTTATCCCACTGCTCCCCTGAACAAGGCAGTTAACCCACTGCTCCCCTGAACAAGGCCGTTAACCCACTGCTCCCCTGAACAAGGCAGTTAACCCACTGCTCCCCTGAACAAGGCAGTTAACCCACTGCTCCCCTGAACAATGCAGTTAACCCACTGTTCCCCTGAACAAGGCAGTTAACCCACTGCTCCCCTGAACAAGGCAGTTACCCCCTGTTCCCCTGAACAAGGCCGTTATCCCACTGCTACCCTGAACAAGGCAGTTAACCCACTGCTCCCCTGAACAAGGCAGTTAACCCACTGCTCCCCTGAACAAGGCAGTTAACCCACTGCTCCCCTGATCAACGTAGTTATCCCACTGCTCCCCTGAACAAGGCAGTTAACCCACTGCTCCCCTGAACAAGGCAGTTAACCCACTGCTCGCCTGAACAAAGCAGTTAACCCACTGTTCCCCTGAACAAGGCAGTTAACCCACTGCTCCCCTGAACAAGGCAGTTAACCCACTGTTAATCTGAACAAGGCAGTTAACCCACTACTCCCATGATCAACGCAGTTATCCCACTGCTCCCCTGAACAATGCAGTTAACCCACTGCTCCCCTAATCAACGCAGTTATCCCACTCCTCCACTGAAAAAGGCAGTTAACCCACTGCTCCCATGATCAACGCAGTTATCCCACTTCTCCCCTGAACAAGGCAGTTAACCCACTGCTCCCCTGAACAATTCAGTTAACCCACTGCTCCCCTGAACAAGGCAGTTATCCCACCGCTCCCCTGAACAAGGCAGTTATCCCACTGCTCCCCTGAACAAGGCAGTTAACCCACTGCTCCCCTGAACAAGGCAGTTAACCTACTGCTCCCCTGAACAAGGCAGTTAACCCACTGCTCCCCTGAACAAGGCAGTTAACCCACTGCTCCCGTGAACAATGCAGTTAACCCACTGCTCCCCTAAAAAAGGCAGTTAACCCACTGCTCCCCTGATCAACGCAGTTATCCCACTTCTCCCCTGAACAAGGCAGTTAACCCACTGCTCCCCTGAACAAGGCAGTTAACCCACTGCTCCCCTGAACAAGGCAGTTAAACCACTGCTCCCCTGAACAAGGCAGTTATCCCACTGCTCCCCTGAACAAGGCAGTTAACCCACTGCTCCCCTGAAAAATGCAGTTAACCCACTGCTCCCCTAATCAACGCAGTTATCCCACTCCTCCCCTGAAAAAGGCAGTTAACCCACTGCTCCCCTGATCAACGCAGTTATCCCACTGTTACCCTGAACAAGGCAGTTAACCCACTGCTCCCCTGAACAAGGAAGTTAACCCACTGCTCCCCTGATCAACGCAGTTATCCCACTGTTACCCTGAACAAGGCAGTTAACCCACTGCTCCCCTGATCAACGCAGTTATCCCACTGCTCCCCTGAACAAGGCAGTTATCCCACTGCTCCCCTGAACAAGGCAGTTAACCCACTGCTCCCCTGAACAATGCAGTTAACCCACTTCTCCCATGAACAAGGCAGTTAACCCACTGCTCCCCTTATCAACGCAGTTATCCCACTGTTCCCCTGAACAAGGCAGTTAACCCACTGCTCCCCTGAACAAGGCAGTTAACCCACTGCTCCCTGAACAAGGCAGTTAACCCACTGCTCCCCTGAACAAGGCAGTTATCCCACTGCTCCCCTGAACAAGGCAGTTATCCCACTGCTCCCCTGAACAAGGCAGTTAACCCACTGCTCCCCTGAACAAGGCAGTTAACCCACTGCTCCCCTGAACAAGGCAGTTAACCCACTGCTCCCCTGATCAACGCAGTTATCCCACTGCTCCCCTGAACAAGGCAGTTAACCCACTGCTCCCCTGAACAAGGCAGTTAACCCACTGTTCCCCTGAACAAGGCAGTTAACCCACTGTTCCCCTGAACAAGGCAGTTAACCCACTGCTCCCCTGAACAAGGCAGTTAACCCACTGCTCCAATGATCAACGCAGTTATCCCACTGCTCCCCTGAACAAGGCAGTTAACCCACTGCTCCCCTTAACAAGGCAGTTAACCCACTGTTCCCCTGAACAAGGCAGTTAACCCACTGCTCCCCTGAACAAGGCAGTTAACCCACTGCTCCCCTGAACAAGGCAGTTAACCCACTGCTCCCCTGAACAAGGCAGTTAACTCACTGCTCCTCTGAACAAGGCAGTTATCCCACTGCTCCCGTGAACAATGCATTTAACCCACTGCTCCCCTGAACAAGGCAGTTATCCCACTGCTCCCCTGAACAAGGCAGTTATCCCACTGCTCCCCTGAACAAGGCAGTTAACCCACTGCTCCCCTGAACAAGGCAGTTAACCCACTGCTCCCCTGAACAAGGCAGTTAACCCACTGCTCCCCTGATCAACGCAGTTATCCCACTGCTCCCCTGAACAAGGCAGTTAACCCACTGCTCCCCTGAACAAGGCAGTTAACCCACTGTTCCCCTGAACAAGGCAGTTAACCCACTGTTCCCCTGAACAAGGCAGTTAACCCACTGCTCCCCTGAACAAGGCAGTTAACCCACTGTTAACCCTGAACAAGGCAGTTAACCCACTGCTCCCCTGAACAAGGCAGTTAACCCACTGTTACCCTGAACAAGGCAGTTAACCCACTGCTCCCCTGAACAAGGCAGTTATGCCACTGCTCCCCTGAACAAGGCAGTTAACCCACTGCTCCCCTGAACAATGCAGTTAACCCACTGCTCCCCTGAACAAGGCAGTTAACCAACTGCTCCCCTGATCAACGCAGTTATCGCACTACTCCCCTGAACAAGGCATTTAACCCACTGCTCCCCTGAACAAGGCAGTTAACCCACTGCTCCCCTGAACAAGGCAGTTAACCCACTGCTCCCCTGATCAACGCAGTTATCCCACTGCTCCCCTGAACAAGGCAGTTTACCCACTGCTCCCCTGAACAAGGCAGTTGACCCACTGTTCCCCTGAACAAGGCAGTTAACCCACTGCTCCCCTGAACAAGGCAGTTAACCCACTGCTCCCCTGAACAAGGCAGTTAACCCACTGCTCCCCTGAACAAGGCAGTTAACTCACTGCTCCTCTGAACAAGGCAGTTATCCCACTGCTCCCGTGAACAATGCAGTTAACCCACTGCTCCCCTGAACAAGGCAGTTAACCCACTGCTCCCCTGAACAAGGCAGTTAACTCACTGCTCCTCTGAACAAGGCAGTTATCCCACTGCTCCCCTGAACAATGCAGTTATCCCACTGCTCCCCTGAACAAGGCAGTTAACCCACTGCTCCCCTGAACAATGCAGTTAACCCACTGCTCCCCTGAACAAGGCAGTTAACCCACTGCTCCCCTGATCAACGCAGTTATCCCACTGTTCCCCTGAACAAGGCAGTTAACCCACTGCTCCCCTGAACAAGGCAGATAACCCACTGCTCCCCTGAACAAGGCAGTTAACCCACTGCTCCCCTGAACAAGGCAGTTATCCCACTGCTCCCCTGAACAAGGCAGTTATCCCACTGCTCCCCTGAACAAGGCAGTTAACCCACTGCTCCCCTGAACAAGGCAGTTAACCCACTGCTCCCCTGAACAAGGCAGTTAACCCACTGCTCCCCTGAACAAGGCAGTTACCCCCTGTTCCCCTGAACAAGGCCGTTATCCCACTGCTCCCCTGAACCATGCAGTTAACCCACTGCTCCCCTGAACAATGCAGTTAACCCACTGCTCCCCTGAACAAGGCAGTTAACCCACTGCTCCCCTGATCAACGCAGTTATCCCACTGCTCCCCTGAACAAGGCAGTTAACCCACTGCTCCCCTGAACAAGGCAGTTAACCCACTGTTCCCCTGAACAAGGCAGTTAACCCACTGCTCCCCTGAACAAGGCAGTTAACCCACTGCTCCCCTGAACAAGGAAGTTAACCCACTGCTCCCCTGAACAAGGCAGTTAACTCACTGCTCCTCTGAACAAGGCAGTTATCCCACTGCTCCCCTGAACAAGGCAGTTATCCCACTGCTCCCCTGAACAAGGCAGTTAACCCACTGCTCCCCTGAACAATGCAGTTAACCCACTTCTCCCATGAACAAGGCAGTTAACCCACTGCTCCCCTTATCAACGCAGTTATCCCACTGTTCCCCTGAACAAGGCAGTTAACCCACTGCTCCCCTGAACAAGGCAGTTAACCCACTGCTCCCCTGAACAAGGCAGTTAACCCACTGCTCCCCTGAACAAGGCAGTTATCCCACTGCTCCCCTGAACAAGGCAGTTATCCCACTGCTCCCCTGAACAAGGCAGTTAACCCACTGCTCCCCTGAACAAGGCAGTTAACCCACTGCTCCCCTGAACAAGGCAGTTAACCCACTGCTCCCTGATCAACGCAGTTATCCCACTGCTCCCCTGAACAAGGCAGTTAACCCACTGCTCCCCTGAACAAGGCAGTTAACCCACTGTTCCCCTGAACAAGGCAGTTAACCCACTGTTCCCCTGAACAAGGCAGTTAACCCACTGCTCCCCTGAACAAGGCAGTTAACCCACTGTTACCCTGAACAAGGCAGTTAACCCACTGCTCCCCTGAACAAGGCAGTTAACCCACTGTTACCCTGAACAAGGCAGTTAACCCACTGCTCCCCTGAACAAGGCAGTTATGCCACTGCTCCCCTGAACAAGGCAGTTAACCCACTGCTCCCCTGAACAATGCAGTTAACCCACTGCTCCCCTGAACAAGGCAGTTAACCAACTGCTCCCCTGATCAACGCAGTTATCGCACTACTCCCCTGAACAAGGCATTTAACCCACTGCTCCCCTGAACAAGGCAGTTAACCCACTGCTCCCCTGAACAAGGCAGTTAACCCACTGCTCCAATGATCAACGCAGTTATCCCACTGCTGCCCTGAACAAGGCAGTTAACCCACTGCTCCCCTTAACAAGGCAGTTAACCCACTGTTCCCCTGAACAAGGCAGTTAACCCACTGCTCCCCTGAACAAGGCAGTTAACCCACTGCTCCCCTGAACAAGGCAGTTAACCCACTGCTCCCCTGAACAAGGCAGTTAACTCACTGCTCCTCTGAACAAGGCAGTTATCCCACTGCTCCCGTGAACAATGCATTTAACCCACTGCTCCCCTGAACAAGGCAGTTATCCCACTGCTCCCCTGAACAAGGCAGTTATCCCACTGCTCCCCTGAACAAGG
Source organism: Salmo salar (assembly GCF_905237065.1). Lineage (NCBI taxonomy): Eukaryota > Metazoa > Chordata > Actinopteri > Salmoniformes > Salmonidae > Salmo > Salmo salar. The sequence goes on from NC_059452.1 coordinate 51,826,999, forward strand.
CAGTTAACCCACTGCTCCCCTGAACAAGGCAGTTAACCCACTGCTCCCCTGAACAAGGCAGTTAACCCACTGCTCCCCTGATCAACGCAGTTATCCCACTGCTCCCCTGAACAAGGCAGTTAACCCACTGCTCCCCTGAACAAGGCAGTTAACCCACTGTTCCCCTGAACAAGGCAGTTAACCCACTGTTCCCCTGAACAAGGCAGTTAACCCACTGCTCCCCTGAACAAGGCAGTTAACCCACTGTTACCCTGAACAAGGCAGTTAACCCACTGCTCCCCTGAACAAGGCAGTTAACCCACTGTTACCCCTGAACAAGGCAGTTAACCCACTGCTCCCCTGAACAAGGCAGTTATGCCCACTGCTCCCCTGAACAAGGCAGTTAACCCACTGCTCCCTGAACAATGCAGTTAACCCACTGCTCCCCTGAACAAGGCAGTTAACCAACTGCTCCCCTGATCAACGCAGTTATCGCACTACTCCCCTGAACAAGGCATTTAACCCACTGCTCCCCTGAACAAGGCAGTTAACCCACTGCTCCCCTGAACAAGGCAATTTAACCCACTGCTCCCCTGATCAACGCAGTTATCCCACTGCTCCCCTGAACAAGGCAGTTAACCCACTGCTCCCCTGAACAAGGCAGTTAACCCACTGTTCCCCTGAACAAGGCAGTTAACCCACTGCTCCCCTGAACAAGGCAGTTAACCCACTGTTACCCTGAACAAGGCAGTTAACCCACTGCTCCCCTGAACAAGGCAGTTAACCCACTGTTACCCTGAACAAGGCAGTTAACCCACTGCTCCCCTGAACAAGGCAGTTATGCCACTGCTCCCCTGAACAAGGCAGTTAACCCACTGCTCCCCTGAACAATGCAGTTAACCCACTGCTCCCCTGAACAAGGCAGTTAACCAACTTCTCCCCTGATCAACGCAGTTATCGCACTACTCCCCTGAACAAGGCATTTAACCCACTGCTCCCCTGAACAAGGCAGTTAACCCACTGCTCCCCTGAACAAGGCAGTTAACCAACTGCTCCCCTGATCAACGCAGTTATCGCACTACTCCCCTGAACAAGGCATTTAACCCACTGCTCCCCTGAACAAGGCAGTTAACCCACTGCTCCCCTGAACAAGGCAGTTAACTCACTGCTCCTCTGAACAAGGCAGTTATCCCACTGCTCCCGTGAACAATGCAGTTATCCCACTGCTCCCCTTATCAAGGCAGTTAACCCACTGCTCCCGTGAACAATGCAGTTAACCCACTGCTCCCCTGAACAAGGCAGTTAACCCACTGCTCCCCTGATCAACGCAGTTATCCCACTGTTCCCCTGAACAAGGCAGTTAACCCACTGCTCCCCTGAACAAGGCAGATAACCCACTGCTCCCCTGAACAAGGCAGTTAACCCACTGCTCCCCTGAACAAGGCAGTTAACTCACTGCTCCTCTGAACAAGGCAGTTATCCCACTGCTCCCGTGAACAATGCAGTTATCCCACTGCTCCCCTTATCAAGGCAGTTAACCCACTGCTCCCGTGAACAATGCAGTTAACCCACTGCTCCCCTGAACAAGGCAGTTAACCCACTGCTCCCCTGATCAACGCAGTTATCCCACTGTTCCCCTGAACAAGGCAGTTAACCCACTGCTCCCCTGAACAAGGCAGATAACCCACTGCTCCCCTGAACAAGGCAGTTAACCCACTGCTCCCCTGAACAAGGCAGTTATCCCACTGCTAACCTGAACAAGGCAGTTATCCCACTGCTCCCCTGAACAAGGCAGTTATCCCACTGCTCCCCTGAACAAGGCAGTTAACCCACTGCTCCCCTGAACAAGGCAGTTAACCCACTGCTCCCCTGAACAAGGCAGTTAACCCACTGCTCCCCTGATCAACGCAGTTATCCCACTGCTCCCCTGAACAAGGCAGTTAACCCACTGCTCCCCTGAACAAGGCAGTTAACCCACTGTTCCCCTGAACAAGGCAGTTAACCCACTGTTCCCCTGAACAAGGCAGTTAACCCACTGCTCCCCTGAACAAGGCAGTTAACCCACTGTTACCCTGAACAAGGCAGTTAACCCACTGCTCCCCTGAACAAGGCAGTTAACCCACTGTTACCCTGAACAAGGCAGTTAACCCACTGCTCCCCTGAACAAGGCAGTTATGCCACTGCTCCCCTGAACAAGGCAGTTAACCCACTGCTCCCCTGAACAATGCAGTTAACCCACTGCTCCCCTGAACAAGGCAGTTAACCCACTGCTCCCCTGATCAACGCAGTTATCCCACTGCTCCCCTGAACAAGGCATTTAACCCACTGCTCCCCTGAACAAGGCAGTTAACCCACTGCTCCCCTGAACAAGGCAGTTAACCCACTGCTCCAATGATCAACGCAGTTATCCCACTGCTCCCCTGAACAAGGCAGTTAACCCACTGCTCCCCTTAACAAGGCAGTTAACCCTCTGTTCCCCTGAACAAGGCAGTTAACCCACTGCTCCCCTGAACAAGGCAGTTAACCCACTGCTCCCCTGAACAAGGCAGTTAACCCACTGCTCCCCTGAACAAGGCAGTTAACTCACTGCTCCTCTGAACAAGGCAGTTATCCCACTGCTCCCGTGAACAATGCATTTAACCCACTGCTGCCCTGAACAAGGCAGTTATCCCACTGCTCCCCTGAACAAGGCAGTTATCCCACTGCTCCCCTGAACAAGGCAGTTAACCCACTGCTCCCCTGAACAAGGCAGTTAACCCACTGCTCCCCTGAACAAGGCAGTTAACCCACTGCTCCCCTGATCAACGCAGTTATCCCACTGCTCCCCTGAACAAGGCAGTTAACCCACTGCTCCCCTGAACAAGGCAGTTAACCCACTGTTCCCCTGAACAAGGCAGTTAACCCACTGTTCCCCTGAACAAGGCAGTTAACCCACTGCTCCCCTGAACAAGGCAGTTAACCCACTGTTACCCTGAACAAGGCAGTTAACCCACTGCTCCCCTGAACAAGGCAGTTAACCCACTGTTACCCTGAACAAGGCAGTTAACCCACTGCTCCCCTGAACAAGGCAGTTATCCCACTGCTCCCCTGAACAAGGCAGTTAACCCACTGCTCCCCTGAACAATGCAGTTAACCCACTGCTCCCCTGAACAAGGCAGTTAACCAACTGCTCCCCTGAACAAGGCAATTTAACCCACTGCTCCCCTGATCAACGCAGTTATCCCACTGCTCCCCTGAACAAGGCAGTTAACCCACTGCTCCCCTGAACAAGGCAGTTAACCCACTGTTCCCCTGAACAAGGCAGTTAACCCACTGCTCCCCTGAACAAGGCAGTTAACCCACTGCTCCCCTGAACAAGGCAGTTAACCCACTGCTCCCCTGAACAAGGCAGTTAACTCACTGCTCCTCTGAACAAGGCAGTTATCCCACTGCTCCCGTGAACAATGCAGTTAACCCACTGCTCCCCTGAACAAGGCAGTTAACCCACTGCTCCCCTGAACAAGGCAGTTAACTCACTGCTCCTCTGAACAAGGCAGTTATCCCACTGCTCCCGTGAACAATGCAGTTATCCCACTGCTCCCCTGAACAAGGCAGTTAACCCACTGCTCCCGTGAACAATGCAGTTAACCCACTGCTCTCCTGAACAAGGCAGTTAACCCACTGCTCCCCTGATCAACGCAGTTATCCCACTGTTCCCCTGAACAAGGCAGTTAACCCACTGCTCCCCTGAACAAGGCAGATAACCCACTGCTCCCCTGAACAAGGCAGTTGACCCACTGTTCCCCTGAACAAGGCAGTTAACCCACTGCTCCCCTGAACAAGGCAGTTAACCCACTGCTCCCCTGAACAAGGCAGTTAACCCACTGCTCCCCTGAACAAGGCAGTTATCTCACTGCTCCTCTGAACAAGGCAGTTATCCCACTGCTCCCGTGAACAATGCAGTTAACCCACTGCTCCCCTGAACAAGGCAGTTAACCCACTGCTCCCCTGAACAAGGCAGTTAACTCACTGCTCCTCTGAACAAGGCAGTTATCCCACTGCTCCCGTGAACAATGCAGTTATCCCACTGCTCCCCTTATCAAGGCAGTTAACCCACTGCTCCCGTGAACAATGCAGTTAACCCACTGCTCCCCTGAACAAGGCAGTTAACCCACTGCTCCCCTGATCAACGCAGTTATCCCACTGTTCCCCTGAACAAGGCAGTTAACCCACTGCTCCCCTGAACAAGGCAGATAACCCACTGCTCCCCTGAACAAGGCAGTTAACCCACTGCTCCCCTGAACAAGGCAGTTATCCCACTGCTCCCCTGAACAAGGCAGTTATCCCAATGCTCCCATGAACAAGGCAGTTAACCCACTGCTCCCCTGAACAAGGCAGTTAACCCACTGCTCCCCTGAACAAGGCAGTTACCCCCTGTTCCCCTGAACAAGGCCGTTATCCCACTGCTCCCCTGAACCATGCAGTTAACCCACTGCTCCCCTGAACAATGCAGTTAACCCACTGCTCCCCTGAACAAGGCAGTTATCTCACTGCTCCTCTGAACAAGGCAGTTATCCCACTGCTCCCGTGAACAATGCAGTTAACCCACTGCTCCCCTGAACAAGGCAGTTAACCCACTGCTCCCCTGAACAAGGCAGTTAACTCACTGCTCCTCTGAACAAGGCAGTTATCCCACTGCTCCCGTGAACAATGCAGTTATCCCACTGCTCCCCTTATCAAGGCAGTTAACCCACTGCTCCCGTGAACAATGCAGTTAACCCACTGCTCCCCTGAACAAGGCAGTTAACCCACTGCTCCCCTGATCAACGCAGTTATCCCACTGTTCCCCTGAACAAGGCAGTTAACCCACTGCTCCCCTGAACAAGGCAGATAACCCACTGCTCCCCTGAACAAGGCAGTTAACCCACTGCTCCCCTGAACAAGGCAGTTATCCCACTGCTCCCCTGAACAAGGCAGTTATCCCACTGCTCCCCTGAACAAGGCAGTTATCCCACTGCTCCCCTGAACAAGGCAGTTAACCCACTGCTCCCCTGAACAAGGCAGTTAACCCACTGCTCCCCTGAACAAGGCAGTTAACCCACTGCTCCCCTGATCAACGCAGTTATCCCACTGCTCCCCTGAACAAGGCAGTTAACCCACTGCTCCCCTGAACAAGGCAGTTAACCCACTGTTCCCCTGAACAAGGCAGTTAACCCACTGTTCCCCTGAACAAGGCAGTTAACCCACTGCTCCCCTGAACAAGGCAGTTAACCCACTGTTACCCTGAACAAGGCAGTTAACCCACTGCTCCCCTGAACAAGGCAGTTAACCCACTGTTACCCTGAACAAGGCAGTTAACCCACTGCTCCCCTGAACAAGGCAGTTAACCCACTGCTCCCCTGAACAAGGCATTTAACCCACTGCTCCCCTGAACAAGGCAGTTAACCCACTGCTCCCCTGAACAAGGCAGTTAACCCACTGCTCCCATGATCAACGCAGTTATCCCACTGCTCCCCTGAACAAGGCAGTTAACCCACTGCTCCCCTGAACAAGGCAGTTAACCCACTGTTCCCCTGAACAAGGCAGTTAACCCACTGCTCCCCTGAACAAGGCAGTTAACCCACTGCTCCCCTGAACAAGGCAGTTAACCCACTGCTCCCCTGAACAAGGCAGTTAACTCACTGCTCCTCTGAACAAGGCAGTTATCCCACTGCTCCCGTGAACAATGCATTTAACCCACTGCTGCCCTGAACAAGGCAGTTATCCCACTGCTCCCCTGAACAAGGCAGTTAACCCACTGCTCCCCTGAACAAGGCAGTTAACCCACTGCTCCCCTGAACAAGGCAGTTAACCCACTGCTCCCCTGAACAAGGCAGTTATCCCACTGCTCCCCTGAACAAGGCAGTTATCCCACTGCTCCCCTGAACAAGGCAGTTAACCCACTGCTCCCCTGAACAAGGCAGTTAACCCACTGCTCCCCTGAACAAGGCAGTAAACCCACTGTTCCCCTGAACAAGGCAGTTAACCCACTGCTCCCCTGAACAAGGCAGTTAACCCACTGTTACCCTGAACAAGGCAGTTAACCCACTGCTCCCCTGAACAAGGCAGTTAACCCACTGTTCCCCTGAACAAGGCAGTTAACCCACTGCTCCCCTGAACAAGGCAGTTATGCCACTGCTCCCCTGAACAAGGCAGTTAACCCACTGCTCCCCTGAACAATGCAGTTAACCCACTGCTCCCCTGAACAAGGCAGTTAACCAACTGCTCCTCTGAACAAGGCAGTTATCCCACTGCTCCCGTGAACAATGCAGTTAACCCACTGCTCCCCTGAACAAGGCAGTTAACCCACTGCTCCCCTGAACAAGGCAGTTAACTCACTGCTCCTCTGAACAAGGCAGTTATCCCACTGCTCCCGTGAACAATGCAGTTAACCCACTGCTCCCCTGAACAAGGCAGTTAACCCACTGCTCCCCTGATCAACGCAGTTATCCCACTGTTCCCCTGAACAAGGCAGTTAACCCACTGCTCCCCTGAACAAGGCAGTTAACCCACTGCTCCCCTGAACAAGGCAGTTAACCCACTGCTCCCCTGAACAAGGCAGTTAACCCACTGCTCCCCTGAACAAGGCAGTTAACCCACTGTTCCCCTGAACAAGGCAGTTAACCCACTGCTCCCCTGAACAAGGCAGTTAACCCACTGCTCCCCTGAACAAGGCAGTTAACCCACTGCTCCCCTGAACAAGGCAGTTAACCCACTGCTCCCCTGAACAAGGCAGTTAACCCACTGCTCCCCTGAACAAGGCAGTTAACCCACTGCTCCCCTGAACAAGGCAGTTAACCCACTGCTCCCTGAACAAGGCAGTTAACCCACTGCTCCCCTGAACAAGGCAGTTAACCCACTGCTCCCCTGAACAAGGCAGTTAACCCACTGCTCCCCTGAACAAGGCAGTTAACCCACTGCTCCCCTGAACAAGGCAGTTAACCCACTGCTCCCCTGAACAAGGCAGTTAACCCACTGCTCCCCTGAACAAGGCAGTTAACCCACTGCTCCGCTGAACAAGGCAGTTAACCCACTGCTCCCCTGAACAAGGCAGTTAACCCACTGCTCCCCTGAACAAGGCAGTTAACCCACTGCTCCCCTGAACAAGGCAGTTAACCCACTGCTCCCCTGAACAAGGCAGTTAACCCACTGTTCCCTTGAACAAGGCAGTTAACCCACTGCTCCCCTGAACAAGGCAGTTAACCCACTGCTCCCCTGAACAAGGCAGTTAACCCACTGCTCCCCTGAACAAGGCAGTTAACCCACTGCTCCCCTGAACAAGGCAGTTAACCCACTGCTCCCCTGAACAAGGCAGTTAACCCACTGCTCCCCTGAACAAGGCAGTTAACCCACTGCTCCCCTGAACAAGGCAGTTAACCCACTGCTCCCCTGAACAAGGCAGTTAACCCACTGCTCCCCTGAACAAGGCCGTTATCCCACTGCTCCCCTGAACCATGCAGTTAACCCACTGCTCCCCTGAACAAGGCAGTTAACCCACTGCTCCCCTGAACAAGGCAGTTAACCCACTGCTCCCCTGAACAAGGCAGTTAACCCACTGCTCCCCTGAACAAGGCAGTTAACCCACTGCTCCCCTGAACAAGGCAGTTAACCCACTGCTCCCCTGAACAATGCAGTTAACCCACTTCTCCCTGAACAAGGCAGTTAACCCACTGCTCCCCTGATCAACGCAGTTATCCCACTGTTCCCCTGAACAAGGCAGTTAACCCACTGCTCCCCTGAACAAGGCAGTTAACCCACTGCTCCCCTGAACAAGGCAGTTAACCCACTGCTCCCTGAACAAGGCAGTTAACCCACTGCTCCCCTGAACAAGGCAGTTATCCCACTGCTCCCCTGAACAAGGCAGTTAACCCACTGCACCCCTGAACAAGGCAGTTAACCCACTGCTCCCCTGAACAAGGCAGTTAACCCACTGCTCCCCTGAACAATGCAGTTATCCCACTGCTCCCCTGAACAAGGCAGTTAACCCACTGCTCCCCTGAACAAGGCAGTTAACCCACTGCTCCCCTGAACAAGGCAGTTAACCCACTGCTCCCCTGAACAAGGCAGTTAACCCACTGCTCCCTGAACAAGGCAGTTAACCCACTGCTCCTCTGAACAAGGCAGTTAACCCACTGCTCCCCTGAACAAGGCAGTTAACCCACTGCTCCCCTGAACAAGGCAGTTATCCCACTGCTCCCCTGAACAAGGCAGTTATCCCACTGCTCCCCTGAACAAGGCAGTTAACCCACTGCTCCCCTGAACAAGGCAGTTAACCCACTGCTCCCCTGAACAAGGCAGTTAACCCACTGCTCCCCTGAACAAGGCAGTTAACCCACTGCTCCCCTGAACAAGGCAGTTAACCCACTGCTCCCCTGAACAAGGCAGTTGACCCACTGCTCCCCTGAACAAGGCAGTTAACCCACTGCTCCCCTGAACAAGGCAGTTAACCCACTGCTCCCCTGAACAAGGCAGTTAACCCACTGCTCCCCTGAACAACGCAGTTAACCCACTGCTCCCCTGAACAAGGCAGTTAACCCACTGCTCCCTGAACAAGGCAGTTAACCCACTGCTCCCTGAACAAGGCAGTTAACCCACTGCTCCCCTGAACAAGGCAGTTACCCCCTGTTCCCCTGAACAAGGCCGTTATCCCACTGCTCCCCTGAACCAGGCAGTTAACCCACTGCTCCCCTGAACAATGCAGTTAACCCACTGCTCCCCTGAACAAGGCAGTTAACCCACTGCTCCCCTGAACAACGCAGTTAACCCACTGCTCCCCTGAACAAGGCAGTTAACCCACTGCTCCCCTGAACAAGGCAGTTAACCCACTGTTCCCCTGAACAAGGCAGTTAACCCACTGCTCCCCTGAACAAGGCAGTTAACCCACTGCTCCCCTGAACAAGGCAGTTAACCCACTGCTCCCCTGAACAAGGCAGTTAACCCACTGCTCCTCTGAACAAGGCAGTTATCCCACTGCTCCCTGAACAAGGCAGTTATCCCACTGCTCCCCTGAACAAGGCAGTTAACCCACTGCTCCCCTGAACAAGGCAGTTAACCCACTGCTCCCCTGAACAAGGCAGTTAACCCACTGCTCCCCTGATCAACGCAGTTATCCCACTGCTCCCCTGAACAAGGCAGTTAACCCACTGCTCCCCTGAACAAGGCAGTTAACCCACTGCTCCCCTGAACAAGGCAGTTAACCCACTGCTCCCCTGAACAAGGCAGTTAACCCACTGCTCCCCTGAACAAGGCAGTTAACCCACTGCTCCTCTGAACAAGGCAGTTAACCCACTGCTCCCCTGAACAAGGCAGTTAACCCACTGCTCCCCTGAACAAGGCAGTTAACCCACTGCTCCCCTGAACAAGGCAGTTAACCCACTGCTCCCCTGAACAAGGCAGTTAACCCACTGCTCCCCTGAACAAGGCAGTTAACCCACTGTTCCCCTGAACAAGGCAGTTAACCCACTGCTCCCCTGAACAAGGCAGTTAACCCACTGCTACCCTGAACAAGGCAGTTAACCCACTGCTCCCCTGAACAAGGCAGTTAAGCCACTGCTCCCCTGAACAAGGCAGTTAACCCACTGCTCCCCTGAACAAGGCAGTTAACCCACTGCTCCCCTGAACAAGGCAGTTAACCCACTGCTCCCCTGAACAAGGCAGTTAACCCACTGCTCCCCTGAACAAGGCAGTTAACCCACTGCTCCCCTGAACAAGGCAGTTAACCCACTGCTCCCCTGAACAAGGCAGTTAACCCACTGCTCCCTCTGAACAAGGCAGTTATCCCACTGCTCCCCGTGAACAAGGCAGTTATCCCACTGCTCCCCTGAACAAGGCAGTTAACCCACTGCTCCCCTGAACAAGGCAGTTAACCCACTGCTCCCCTGAACAAGGCAGTTAACCCACTGCTCCCCTGATCAACGCAGTTATCCCACTGCTCCCCTGAACAAGGCAGTTAACCCACTGCTCCCCTGAACAAGGCAGTTAACCCACTGCTCCCCTGAACAAGGCAGTTATCCCACTGCTCCCCTGAACAAGGCAGTTAACCCACTGCTCCCCTGAACAAGGCAGTTAACCCACTGTTCCCCTGAACAAGGCAGTTAACCCACTGCTCCCCTGAACAAGGCAGTTAACCCACTGCTCCCCTGAACAAGGCAGTTAACCCACTGCTCCCCTGAACAAGGGAGTTAACCCACTGCTCCCCTGAACAAGGCAGTTAACCCACTGCTCCCCTGAACAATGCAGTTAACCCACTGCTCCCCTGAACAAGGCAGTTAACCCACTGCTCCCCTGAACAATGCAGTTAACCCACTGCTCCCCTGAACAAGGCAGTTAACCCACTGCTCCCCTGAACAAGGCAGTTAACCCACTGCTCCCCTGAACAAGGCAGTTAACCCACTGCTCCCCTGAACAAGGCAGTTAACCCACTGCTCCCCTGAACAAGGCAGTTAACCCACTGCTCCCCTGAACAAGGCAGTTAACCCACTGCTCCCCTGAACAAGGCAGTTAACCCACTGCTCCCCTGAACAAGGCAGTTAACCCACTGCTCCCCTGAACAAGGCAGTTAACCCACTGCTCCCCTGAACAAGGCAGTTAACCCACTGTTCCCCTGAACAAGGCAGTTAACCCACTGCTCCCCTGAACAAGGCAGTTAACCCACTGCTCCCCTGAACAAGGCAGTTATCCCACTGCTCCCCTGAACAAGGCAGTTATCCCACTGCTCCCCTGAACAAGGCAGTTAACCCACTGCTCCCCTGAACAAGGCAGTTAACCCACTGTTCCCCTGAACAAGGCAGTTAACCCACTGCTCCCCTGAACAAGGCAGTTAACCCACTGCTCCCCTGAACAAGGCAGTTAACCCACTGTTCCCCTGAACAAGGCAGTTAACCCACTGTTCCCCTGAACAAGGCAGTTAACCCACTGCTCCCCTGAACAAGGCAGTTAACCCACTGTTCCCCTGAACAAGGCAGTTAACCCACTGCTCCCCTGAACAAGGCAGTTAACCCACTGCTCCCCTGAACAAGGCAGTTAACCCACTGCTCCCCTGAACAAGGCAGTTAACCCACTGCTCCCCTGAACAAGGCAGTTAACCCACTGCTCCCCTGAACAATGCAGTTAACCCACTGCTCCCCTGAACAAGGCAGTTAACCCACTGCTCCCTCTGAACAAGGCAGTTATCCCACTGCTCCCCTGAACAAGGCAGTTAACCCACTGCTCCCCTGAACAAGGCAGTTAACCCACTGCTCCTCTGAACAAGGCAGTTAACTCACTGCTCCTCTGAACAAGGCAGTTATCCCACTGCTCCCCTGAACAAGGCAGTTATCCCACTGCTCCCCTGAACAAGGCAGTTAACCCACTGCTCCCGTGAACAATGCAGTTAACCCACTGCTCCCCTGAACAAGGCAGTTAACCCACTGCTCCCCTGATCAAGGCAGTTAACCCACTGCTCCCCTGAACAAGGCAGTTAACCCACTGCTCCCCTGAACAAGGCAGTTAACCCACTGCTCCCCTGATCAAGGCAGTTATCCCACTGCTCCCCTGAACAAGGCAGTTAACCCACTGCTCCCCTGAACAAGGCAGTTAACCCACTGCTCCCCTGAACAAGGCAGTTAACCCACTGCTCCCCTGAACAAGGCAGTTAACCCACTGCTCCCCTGAACAAGGCAGTTAACCCACTGCTCCCCTGAACAAGGGAGTTAACCCACTGCTCCCCTGAACAAGGCAGTTAACCCACTGCTCCCCTGAACAAGGCAGTTAACCCACTGCTCCCCTGAACAAGGCAGTTATCCCACTGCTCCCTTGAACAATGCAGTTATCCCACTGCTCCCCTGAACAAGGCAGTTAACCCACTGCTCCCCTGAACAAGGCAGTTAACCCACTGTTCCCCTGAACAAGGCAGTTAACCCACTGCTCCCCTGAACAAGGCAGTTAACCCACTGCTCCCCTGAACAAGGCAGTTAACCCACTGCTCCCCTGAACAAGGCAGTTATCCCACTGCTCCGCTGAACAAGGCAGTTATCCCACTGCTCCCCTGAACAAGGCAGTTATCCCACTGCTCCCCTGAACAAGGCAGTTAACCCACTGCTCCCCTGAACAAGGCAGTTAACCCACTGCTCCCCTGAACAAGGCAGTTAACCCACTGCTCCCCTGAACAAGGCAGTTAACCCACTGCTCCCCTGAACAAGGCAGTTATCCCACTGCTCCCCTGAACAAGGCAGTTAACCCACTGCTCCCCTGAACAAGGCAGTTAACCCACTGCTCCCCTGAACAAGGCAGTTAACCCACTGCTCCCCTGAACAAGGCAGTTAACCCACTGCTCCCCTGAACAAGGCAGTTAACCCACTGCTCCCCTGAACAAGGCAGTTAACCCACTGCTCCCCTGAACAAGGCAGTTAACCCACTGCTCCCTGAACAAGGCCGTTATCCCACTGCTCCCCTGAACCAGGCAGTTAACCCACTGCTCCCTGAACAAGGCAGTTAACCCACTGCTCCCCTGAACAAGGCAGTTAACCCACTGCTCCCCTGAACAACGCAGTTAACCCACTGCTCCCCTGAACAAGGCAGTTAACCCACTGCTCCCCTGAACAAGGCAGTTAACCCACTGTTCCCCTGAACAAGGCAGTTAACCCACTTCTCCCATGAACAAGGCAGTTAACCCACTGCTCCCCTTAACAACGCAGTTATCCCACTGTTCCCCTGAACAAGGCAGTTAACCCACTGCTCCCCTGAACAAGGCAGTTAACCCACTGCTCCCCTGAACAAGGCAGTTAACCCACTGCTCCCCTGAACAAGGCAGTTATCCCACTGCTCCCCTGAACAAGGCAGTTAACCCACTGCTCCCCTGAACAAGGCAGTTAACCCACTGCACCCCTGAACAAGGCAGTTAACCCACTGCTCCCCTGAACAACGCAGTTAACCCACTGCTCCCCTGATCAATGCAGTTATCCCACTGCTCCCCTGAACAATGCAGTTAACCCACTGCTCCCCTGTACAAGGCAGTTAACCCACTGTTCCCCTGAACAAGGCAGTTAACCCACTGCTCCCCTGAACAAGGCAGTTAACCCACTGCTCCCCTGAACAAGGCAGTTAACCCACTGCTCCCCTGAACAAGGGAGTTATCCCACTGCTCCCCTGAACAAGGCAGTTATCCCACTGCTCCCCTGAACAAGGCAGTTATCCCACTGCTCCCCTGAACAAGGCAGTTATCCCACTGCTCCCTTGAACAATGCAGTTATCCCACTGCTCCCCTGAACAAGGCAGTTAACCCACTGCTCCCCTGAACAAGGCAGTTAACCCACTGTTCCCCTGAACAAGGCAGTTAACCCACTGCTCCCCTGAACAAGGCAGTTAACCCACTGCTCCCCTGAACAAGGCAGTTAACCCACTGCTCCTCTGAACAAGGCAGTTATCCCACTGCTCCGCTGAACAAGGCAGTTATCCCACTGCTCCCCTGAACAAGGCAGTTATCCCACTGCTCCCCTGAACAAGGCAGTTAACCCACTGCTCCCCTGAACAAGGCAGTTAACCCACTGCTCCCCTGAACAAGGCAGTTAACCCACTGCTCCCCTGAACAAGGCAGTTAACCCACTGCTCCCCTGAACAAGGCAGTTATCCCACTGCTCCCCTGAACAAGGCAGTTAACCCACTGCTCCCTGAACAAGGCAGTTGTGCCACTGCTCCCCTGAACAAGGCAGTTAACCCACTGCTCCCCTGAACAATGCAGTTAACCCACTGCTCCCCTGAACAAGGCAGTTAACCAACTGCTCCCTGATCAACGCAGTTATCCCACTGCTCCCCTGAACAAGGCAGTTAACCCACTGCTCCCCTGAACAAGGCAGTTAACCCACTGCTCCCCTGAACAAGGCAGTTAACCCACTGCTCCCCTGAACAAGGCAGTTACCCCCTGTTCCCCTGAACAAGGCCGTTATCCCACTGCTCCCCTGAACCATGCAGTTAACCCACTGCTCCCCTGAACAATGCAGTTAACCCACTGCTCCCCTGAACAAGGCAGTTAACCCACTGCTCCCCTGATCAACGCAGTTATCCCACTGCTCCCCTGAACAAGGCAGTTAACCCACTGCTCCCCTGAACAAGGCAGTTAACCCACTGTTCCCCTGAACAAGGCAGTTAACCCACTGCTCCCCTGAACAAGGCAGTTAACCCACTGCTCCCCTGAACAAGGCAGTTAACCCACTGCTCCCCTGAACAAGGCAGTTAACCCACTGCTCCTCTGAACAAGGCAGTTATCCCACTGCTCCCCTGAACAAGGCAGTTATCCCACTGCTCCCCTGAACAAGGCAGTTAACCCACTGCTCCCCTGAACAAGGCAGTTAACCCACTGCTCCCCTGAACAAGGCAGTTAACCCACTGCTCCCCTTATCAACGCAGTTATCCCACTGCTCCCCTGAACAAGGCAGTTAACCCACTGCTCCCCTGAACAAGGCAGTTAACCCACTGCTCCCCTGAACAAGGCAGTTAACCCACTGCTCCCCTGAACAAGGCAGTTATCCCACTGCTCCCTGAACAAGGCAGTTAACCCACTGCTCCCCTGAACAAGGCAGTTAACCCACTGCTCCCCTGAACAAGGCAGTTAACCCACTGCTCCCCTGAACAAGGCAGTTAACCCACTGCTCCCCTGATCAACGCAGTTATCCCACTGCTCCCCTGAACAAGGCAGTTAACCCACTGCTCCCCTGAACAAGGCAGTTAACCCACTGTTCCCCTGAACAAGGCAGTTAACCCACTGCTCCCCTGAACAAGGCAGTTAACCCACTGTTCCCCTGAACAAGGCAGTTAACCCACTGCTCCCCTGAACAAGGCAGTTAACCCACTGTTATCCTGAACAAGGCAGTTAACCCACTGCTCCCCTGAACAAGGCAGTTATGCCACTGCTCCCCTGAACAAGGCAGTTAACCAACTGCTCCCCTTAACAATGCAGTTAAACCACTGCTCCCTTGAACAAGGCATTTAACCCACTGCTCCCCTGAACAAGGCAGTTAACCCACTGCTCCCCTGAACAAGGCAGTTAACCCACTGCTCCCCTGATCAACGCAGTTATCCCACTGCTCCCCTGAACAAGGCAGTTAACCCACTGCTCCCCTGAACAAGGCAGTTAACCCACTGTTCCCCTGAACAAGGCAGTTAACCCACTGCTCCCCTGAACAAGGCAGTTAACCCACTGCTCCCCTGAACAAGGCAGTTAACCCACTGCTCCCCTGAACAAGGCAGTTAACCCACTGCTCCTCTGAACAAGGCAGTTATCCCACTGCTCCCCTGAACAAGGCATTTAACCCACTGCTCCCCTGAACAAGGCAGTTATCCCACTGCTCCCCTGAACAAGGCAGTTAACCCACTGCTCCCCTGAACAAGGCAGTTAACCCACTGCTCCCCTGAACAAGGCAGTTAACCCACTGCTCCCCTGATCAACGCAGTTATCCCACTGCTCCCCTGAACAAGGCAGTTAACCCACTGCTCCCCTGAACAAGGCAGTTAACCCACTGTTCCCCTGAACAAGGCAGTTAACCCACTGTTCCCCTGAACAAGGCAGTTAACCCACTGCTCCCCTGAACAAGGCAGTTAACCCACTGCTCCCCTGAACAAGGCAGTTAACCCACTGCTCCCCTGAACAAGGCAGTTAACCCACTGCTCCCCTGAACAAGGCAGTTAACCCACTGCTCCCCTGAACAAGGCAGTTATCCCACTGCTCCCCTGAACAAGGCAGTTAACCCACTGCTCCCCTGAACAATGCAGTTAACCCACTGCTCCCCTGAACAAGGCAGTTAACCAACTGCTCCCCTGATCAACGCAGTTATCCCACTGCTCCCCTGAACAAGGCAGTTAACCCACTGCTCCCCTGAACAAGGCAGTTAACCCACTGCTCCCCTGAACAAGGCAGTTAACCCACTGCTCCCCTGATCAACGCAGTTATCCCACTTCTCCCCTGAACAAGGCAGTTAACCCACTGCTCCCCTGAACAAGGCAGTTAACCCACTGCTCCCCTGAACAAGGCAGTTAACCCACTGCTCCCCTGAACAAGGCAGTTAACCCACTGCTCCCCTGAACAAGGCAGTTAACCCACTGCTCCCCTGAACAAGGCAGTTAACTCACTGCTCCTCTGAACAAGGCAGTTATCCCACTGCTCCCCTTAACAATGCAGTTAACCCACTGCTCCCCTGAACAAGGCAGTTAACCAACTGCTCCCCTGATCAACGCAGTTATCGCACTACTCCCCTGAACAAGGCATTTAACCCACTGCTCCCCTGAACAAGGCAGTTAACCCACTGCTCCCCTGAACAAGGCAGTTAACCCACTGCTCCCCTGATCAACGCAGTTATCCCACTGCTCCCCTGAACAAGGCAGTTAACCCACTGCTCCCCTTAACAAGGCAGTTAACCCACTGTTCCCCTGAACAAGGCAGTTAACCCACTGCTCCCCTGAACAAGGCAGTTAACCCACTGCTCCCCTGAACAAGGCAGTTAACCCACTGCTCCCCTGAACAAGGCAGTTAACCCACTGCTCCCCTGAACAAGGCAGTTAACCCACTGCTCCCCTGAACAAGGCAGTTAACCCACTGCTCCCCTGAACAAGGCAGTTAACCCACTGCTCCCCTGAACAAGGCAGTTATCCCACTGCTCCCCTGAACAAGGCAGTTAACCCACTGCTCCCCTGAACAAGGCAGTTAACCCACTGCTCCCCTGAACAAGGCAGTTAACCCACTGCTCCCCTGAACAAGGCAGTTAACCCACTGTTCCCCTGAACAAGGCAGTTAACCCACTGCTCCCCTGAACAAGGCAGTTAACCCACTGCTCCCCTGAACAAGGCAGTTAACCCACTGTTACCCTGAACAAGGCAGTTAACCCACTGCTCCCCTGAACAAGGCAGTTAACCCACTGTTACCCTGAACAAGGCAGTTAACCCACTGCTCCCCTGAACAAGGCAGTTATGCCACTGCTCCCCTGAACAAGGCAGTTAACCCACTGCTCCCCTGAACAATGCAGTTAACCCACTGCTCCCCTGAACAAGGCAGTTAACCCACTGCTCCCCTGATCAACGCAGTTATCGCACTACTCCCCTGAACAAGGCATTTAACCCACTGCTCCCCTGAACAAGGCAGTTAACCCACTGCTCCCCTGAACAAGGCAGTTAACCCACTGCTCCCCTGAACAAGGCAGTTAACCCACTGCTCCCCTGAACAAGGCAGTTAACCAACTGCTCCCCTGATCAACGCAGTTATCGCACTGCTCCCCTGAACAAGGCAGTTAACCCACTGCTCCCCTGAACAAGGCAGTTAACCCACTGCTCCCCTGAACAAGGCAGTTAACCCACTGCTCCTCTGAACAAGGCAGTTAACCCACTGCTCCCCTGAACAAGGCAGTTAACCCACTGCTCCCCTGAACAAGGCAGTTAACCCACTGCTCCCGTGAACAATGCAGTTAACCCACTGCTCCCCTGAACAAGGCAGTTAACCCACTGCTCCCCTGATCAACGCAGTTATCCCACTTCTCCCCTGAACAAGGCAGTTAACCCACTGCTCCCCTGAACAAGGCAGTTAACCCACTGCTCCCCTGAACAAGGCAGTTAACCCACTGCTCCCCTGAACAAGGCAGTTATCCCACTGCTCCCCTGAACAAGGCAGTTATCCCACTGCTCCCCTGAACAAGGCAGTTAACCCACTGCTCCCCTGAACAAGGCAGTTAACCCACTGCTCCCCTGATCAACGCAGTTATCCCACTGCTCCCCTGAACAAGGCAGTTAACCCACTGCTCCCCTGAACAAGGCAGTTAACCCACTGCTCCCCTGAACAAGGCAGTTAACCCACTGCTACCCTGAACAAGGCAGTTAACCCACTGCTCCCCTGAACAAGACAATTAACCCACTGTTACCCTGAACAAGGCAGTTAACCCACTGCTCCCCTGAACAAGGCAGTTAACCCACTGTTACCCTGAACAAGGCAGTTAACCCACTGCTCCCCTGAAAAAGGCAGTTAACCCACTGTTACCCTGAACAAGGCAGTTAACCCACTGCTCCCCTGAACAAGGAAGTTAACCCACTGCTCCCCTGAACAAGGCAGTTAACCCACTGATCCCCTGATCAACGCAGTTATCCCACTGCTCCCCTGAACAAGGCAGTTAACCCACTGCTCCCCTGATCAACGCAGTTATCCCACTGTTACCCTGAACAAGGCAGTTAACCCACTGCTCCCCTGAACAAGGAAGTTAACCCACTGTTCCCCTGAACAAGACAGTTAACCCACTGCTCCCCTGATCAACGCAGTTAACCCACTGCTCCCCTGAACAAGGCAGTTAACTCACTGCCCCCTGAACAAGGCAGTTATCCCACTGCTCCCCTGAACAAGGCAGTTATCCCACTGCTCCCCTGAACAAGGCAGTTAACCCACTGCTCCCCTGAACAAGGCAGTTAACCCACTGCTCCCCTGAACAAGGCAGTTAACCCACTGCTCCCCTGATCAACGCAGTTATCCCACTTCTCCCCTGAACAAGGCAGTTAACCCACTGCTCCCCTGAACAAGGCAGTTAACCCACTGTTCCCCTGAACAAGGCAGTTAACCCACTGCTCCCCTGAACAAGGCAGTTAACCCACTGCTCCCCTGAACAAGGCAGTTAACCCACTGCTCCCCTGAACAAGGCAGTTAACCCACTGCTCCTCGAACAAGGCAGTTAACCCACTGCTCCCCTGAACAAGGCAGTTATCCCACTGCTCCCCTGAACAAGGCAGTTAACCCACTGCTCCCCTGAACAAGGCAGTTAACCCACTGCTCCCCTGAACAAGGCAGTTAACCCACTGCTCCCCTGAACAAGGCAGTTAACCCACTGCTCCCCTGAACAAGGCAGTTAACCCACTGTTCCCCTGAACAAGGCAGTTAACCCACTGCTCCCCTGAACAAGGCAGTTAACCCACTGTTCCCCTGAACAAGGCAGTTAACCCACTGCTCCCCTGATCAACGCAGTTATCCCACTGCTCCCCTGAACAAGGCAGTTAACCCACTGCTCCCTGAACAAGGCAGTTAACCCACTGCTCCCCTGAACAAGGCAGTTAACCCACTGCTCCCCTGAACAAGGCAGTTATCCCACTGCTCCCCTGAACAAGGCAGTTAACCCACTGCTCCCCTGAACAATGCAGTTAACCCACTGCTCCCCTGAACAAGGCAGTTAACCAACTGCTCCCCTGAACAACGCAGTTATCCCACTACTCCCCTGAACAAGGCAGTTAACCCACTGCTCCCCTGAACAAGGCAGTTAACCCACTGCTCCCCTGAACAAGGCAGTTAACCCACTGCTCCCATGAACAAGGCAGTTACCCCCTGTTCCCCTGAACAAGGCAGTTATCCCACTGCTCCCCTGAACAAGGCAGTTAACCCACTGCTCCCCTGAACAAGGCAGTTAACCCACTGCTCCCCTGAACAAGGCAGTTAACCCACTGCTCCCTGATCAACGCAGTTATCCCACTGCTCCCCTGAACAAGGCAGTTAACCCACTGCTCCCCTGAACAAGGCAGTTAACCCACTGCTCCCCTGAACAAGGCAGTTAACCCACTGCTACCCTGAACAAGGCAGTTAACCCACTGCTCCCCTGAACAAGACAATTAACCCACTGTTCCCCTGAACAAGGCAGTTAACCCACTGCTCCCTGAACAAGGCAGTTAACCCACTGTTACCCTGAACAAGGCAGTTAACCCACTGCTCCCCTGAAAAAGGCAGTTAACCCACTGTTACCCTGAACAAGGCAGTTAACCCACTGCTCCCCTGAACAAGGAAGTTAACCCACTGTTCCCCTGAACAAGGCAGTTAACCCACTGATCCCCTGATCAACGCAGTTATCCCACTGCTCCCCTGAACAAGGCAGTTAACCCACTGCTCCCCCGATCAACGCAGTTAACCCACTGTTACCCTGAACAAGGCAGTTAACCCACTGCTCCCCTGAACAAGGCAGTTAACCCACTGTTCCCCTGAACAAGACAGTTAACCCACTGCTCCCCTGATCAACGCAGTTAACCCACTGCTCCCCTGAACAAGGCAGTTAACCCACTGCCCCCTGAACAAGGCAGTTATCCCACTGCTCCCCTGAACAAGGCAGTTATCCCACTGCTCCCCTGAACAAGGCAGTTAACCCACTGCTCCCCTGAACAAGGCAGTTAACCCACTGCTCCCGTGAACAATGCAGTTAACCCACTGCTCCCCTGAACAAGGCAGTTAACCCACTGCTCCCCTGAACAAGGCAGTTAACCCACTGCTCCCCTGAACAAGGCAGTTAACCCACTGCTCCCCTGAACAAGGCAGTTAACCCACTGCTCCCCTGAACAAGGCAGTTAACCCACTGCTCCCCTGAACAAGGCAGTTAACCCACTGCTCCCCCGAACAAGGCAGTTAACCCACTGCTCCCGGTGAACAAGGCAGTTAACCCACTGCTCCCCTGAACAAGGCAGTTAACCCACTGCTCCCCTGAACAAGGCAGTTAACCCACTGCTCCCCTGAACAAGGCAGTTAACCCACTGTTCCCCTGAACAAGGCAGTTAACCCACTGCTCCCCTGAACAAGGCAGTTAACCCACTGTTACCCTGAACAAGGCAGTTAACCCACTGCTCCCCTGATCAAGGCAGTTAACCCACTGCTCCCCTGAACAAGGCAGTTAACCCACTGCTCCCCTGAACAAGGCAGTTAACCCACTGCTCCCCTGAACAAGGCAGTTAACCCACTGCTCCCCTGAACAAGGCAGTTATCCCACTGCTCCCCTGAACAAGGCAGTTAACCCACTGCTCCCCTGAACAAGGCAGTTAACCCACTGCTCCCCTGAACAAGGCAGTTAACCCACTGCTCCCCTGATCAACGCAGTTATCGCACTACTCCCCTGAACAAGGCATTTAACCCACTGCTCCCCTGAACAAGGCAGTTAACCCACTGCTCCCCTGAACAAGGCAGTTAACCCACTGCTCCCATGAACAAGGCAGTTACCCCATGTTCCCCTGAACAAGGCAGTTATCCCACTGCTCCCCTGAACAAGGCAGTTAACCCACTGCTCCCCTGAACAATGCAGTTAACCCACTGCTCCCCTGAACAAGGCAGTTAACCCACTGCTCCCCTGAACAACGCAGTTATCCCACTGCTCCCCTGAACAAGGCAGTTAACCCACTGCTCCCCTGAACAAGGCAGTTAACCCACTGCTCCCCTGAACAAGGCAGTTAACCCACTGCTCCCCTGAACAAGGCAGTTACCCCTGCTCCCCTGAACAAGGCAGTTAACCCACTGCTCCCCTGAACAAGGCAGTTAACCCACTGCTCCCCTGAACAAGGCAGTTAACCCACTGCTCCCCTGAACAAGGCAGTTAACCCACTGCTCCCCTGATCAACGCAGTTATCCCACTGCTCCCCTGAACAAGGCAGTTAACCCACTGCTCCCCTGAACAAGGCAGTTAACCCACTGTTCCCCTGAACAAGGCAGTTAACCCACTGCTCCCCTGAACAAGGCAGTTAACCCACTGCTCCCCTGAACAAGGCAGTTAACTCACTGCTCCCCTGAACAAGGCAGTTATCCCACTGCTCCCCTGAACAACGCAGTTATCCCACTGCTACCCTGAACAAGGCAGTTATCCCACTGCTCCCCTGAACAAGGCAGTTAACCCACTGCTCCCGTGAACAATGCAGTTAACCCACTGCTCCCCTGAACAAGGCAGTTAACCCACTGCTCCCCTGATCAACGCAGTTATCCCACTTCTCCCCTGAACAAGGCAGTTAACCCACTGCTCCCCTGAACAAGGCAGTTAACCCACTGCTCCCCTCAACAAGGCAGTTAACCCACTGCTCCCCTGAACAAGGCAGTTATCCCACTGCTCCCCTGAACAAGGCAGTTAACCCACTGCTCCCCTGAACAAGGCAGTTAACCCACTGCTCCCCTGAACAAGGCAGTTAACCCACTGCTCCCTGATCAACGCAGTTATCCCTCTGCTCCCCTGAACAAGGCAGTTAACCCACTGCTCCCCTGAACAAGGCAGTTAACCCACTGCTCCCCTGAACAAGGCAGTTAACCCACGGTTCCCCTGAACAAGGCAGTTAACCCACTGCTCCCCTGAACAAGGCAATTAACCCACTGTTACCCTGAACAAGGCAGTTAACCCACTGCTCCCCTGAACAAGGCAGTTAACCCACTGTTACCCTGAACAAGGCAGTTAACCCACTGCTCCCCTGAAAAAGGCAGTTAACCCACTGTTACCCTGAACAAGGCAGTTAACCCACTGCTCCCCTGAACAAGGAAGTTAACCCACTGCTCCCCTGAACAAGGCAGTTAACCCACTGCTCCCCTGATCAACGCAGTTATCCCACTGCTCCCCTGAACAAGGCAGTTAACCCACTGCTCCCCTGATCAAGGCAGTTATCCCACTGTTACCCCTGAACAAGGCAGTTAACCCACTGCTCCCCTGAACAAGGCAGTTAACCCACTGTTCCCCTGAACAAGACAGTTAACCCACTGCTCCCCTGATCAACGCAGTTAACCCACTGCTCCCCTGAACAAGGCAGTTAACTCACTGCTCCCCTGAACAAGGCAGTTATCCCACTGCTCCCCTGAACAAGGCAGTTATCCCACTGCTCCCCTGAACAAGGCAGTTAACCCACTGCTCCCCTGAACAATGCAGTTAACCCACTGCTCCCCTGAACAAGGCAGTTAACCCACTGCTCCCCTGATCAACGCAGTTATCCCACTTCTCCCCTGAACAAGGCAGTTAACCCACTGCTCCCCTGAACAAGGCAGTTAACCCACTGTTCCCCTGAACAAGGCAGTTAACCCACTGCTCCCCCTGAACAAGGCAGTTAACCCACTGCTCCCCTGAACAAGGCAGTTAACCCACTGCTCCCCTGAACAAGGCAGTTAACCCACTGCTCCCCTGAACAAGGCAGTTATCCCACTGCTCCCCTGAACAAGGCAGTTATCCCACTGCTCCCCGAACAAGGCAGTTAACCCACTGCTCCCGTGAACAAGGCAGTTAACCCACTGCTCCCTGAACAAGGCAGTTAACCCACTTCTCCCCTGAACAAGGCAGTTAACCCACTGCTCCCCTGAACAAGGCAGTTAACCCACTGCTCCCCTGAACAAGGCAGTTAACCCACTTCTCCCCTGAACAAGGCAGTTAACCCACTGTTACCCTCAACAAGGCAGTTAACCCACTGCTCCCCTGATCAACGCAGTTATCCCACTGCTCCCCTGAACAAGGCAGTTAACCCACTGCTCCCCTGAACAAGGCAGTTAACCCACTGCTCCCCTGAACAAGGGATTTAACCCACTGCTCCCCTGAACAAGGCAGTTATCCCACTGCTCCCCTGAACAAGGCAGTTAACCCACTGCTCCCCTGAACAATGCAGTTAACCCACTGCTCCCCTGAACAAGGCAGTTAACCAACTGCTCCCCTGATCAACGCAGTTATCGCACTCCTCCCCTGAACAAGGCATTTAACCCACTGCTCCCCTGAACAAGGCAGTTAACCCACTGCTCCCCTGAACAAGGCAGTTAACCCACTGCTCCCATGAACAAGGCAGTTACCCCCTGTTCCCCTGAACAAGGCAGTTATCCCACTGCTCCCTGAACAAGGCAGTTAACCCACTGCTCCCCTGAACAATGCAGTTAACCCACTGCTCCCCTGAACAAGGCAGTTAACCCACTGCTCCGCTGATCAACGCAGTTATCCCACTGCTCCCCTGAACAAGGCAGTTAACCCACTGCTCCCCTGAACAAGGCAGTTAACCCACTGCTCCCCTGAACAAGGCAGTTAACCCACTGCTCCCCTGAACAAGGCAGTTAACCCACTGCTCCCCTGAACAAGGCAGTTATCCCACTGCTCCCCTGAACAAGGCAGTTAACCCACTGCTCCCCTGAACAAGGCAGTTAACCCACTGCTCCCCTGATCAACGCAGTTATCCCACTTCTCCCCTGAACAAGGCAGTTAACCCACTGCTCCCCTGAACAAGGCAGTTAACCCACTGCTCCCCTGAACAAGGCAGTTAACCCACTGCTCCCCTGAACAAGGCAGTTATCCCACTGCTCCCCTGAACAAGGCAGTTATCCCACTGCTCCCCTGAACAAGGCAGTTAACCCACTGCACCCTGAACAAGGCAGTTAACCCACTGCTCCCCTGATCAACGCAGTTATCCCACTGCTCCCCTGAACAAGGCAGTTAACCTACTGCTCCCCTGAACAAGGCAGTTAACCCACTGCTCCCCTGAACAAGGCAGTTAACCCACGGTTCCCCTGAACAAGGCAGTTAACCCACTGCTCCCCTGAACAAGGCAATTAACCCACTGCTACCCTGAACAAGGCAGCTAACCCACTGCTCCCCTGAACAAGGCAGTTAACCCAATGTTCCCCTGAACAAGGCAGTTAACCCACTGCTCCCCTGAAAATGGCAGTTAACCCACTGTTACCCTGAACAAGGCAGTTAACCCACTGCTCCCCTGAACAAGGAAGTTAACCCACTGTTCCCCTGAACAAGGCAGTTAACCCACTGATCCCCTGATCAACGCAGTTATCCCACTGCTCCCCTGAACAAGGCAGTTAACCCACTGCTCCCCTGATCAACGCAGTTATCCCACTGTTACCCTGAACAAGGCAGTTAACCCACTGCTCCCCTGAACAAGGAAGTTAACCCACTGTTCCCCTGAACAAGACAGTTAACCCACTGCTCCCCTGATCAACGCAGTTAACCCACTGCTCCCCTGAACAAGGCAGTTAACTCACTGCTCCTCTGAACAAGGCAGTTATCCCACTGCTCCCCTGAACAAGGCAGTTATCCCACTGCTCCCCTGAACAAGGCAGTTAACCCACTGCTCCCGTGAACAATGCAGTTAACCCACTGCTCCCCTGAACAAGGCAGTTAACCCACTGCTCCCCTGATCAACGCAGTTATCCCACTTCTCCCCTGAACAAGGCAGTTAACCCACTGCTCCCCTGAACAAGGCAGTTAACCCACTGCTCCCCTGAACAAGGCAGTTAACCCACTGCTCCCCTGAACAAGGCAGTTATCCCACTGCTCCCCTGAACAAGGCAGTTATCCCACTGCTCCCCTGAACAAGGCAGTTAACCCACTGCTCCCCTGAACAAGGCAGTTAACCCACTGCTCCCCTGATCAACGCAGTTATCCCACTGCTCCCCTGAACAAGGCAGTTAACCCACTGCTCCCCTGAACAAGGCAGTTAACCAGCTGCTCCCCTGAACAAGGCAGTTAACCCACGGTTCCCCTGAACAAGGCAGTTAACCCACTGCTCCCCTGAACAAGGCAATTAACCCACTGCCCCCCTGAACAAGGCAGTTAACCCACTGCTCCCCTGAACAAGGCAGTTAACCCACTGCTCCCCTGAACAAGGCAGTTAACTCACTGCTCCTCTGAACAAGGTAGTTATCCCAATGCTCCCCTAAACAAGGCAGTTATCCCACTGCTCCCCTGAACAAGGCAGTTAACCCACTACTCCCGTGAACAATGCAGTTAACCCACTGCTCCCCTGAACAAGGCAGTTAACCCACTGCTCCCCTGATCAACGCAGTTATCCCACTTCTCCCCTGAACAAGGCAGTTAAGCCACTGCTCCCCTGAACAAGGCAGTTAACCCACAGCTCCCCTGAACAAGGCAGTTAACCCACTGCTCCCCTGAACAAGGCAGTTAACCCACTGCTCCCCTGAACAAGGCAGTTAACCCACTGTTCCCCTGAATAAGGCAGTTAACCCACTGCTCCCCTGAACAAGGCAATTAACCCACTGTTACCCTGAACAAGGCAGTTAACCCACTGCTCCCTGAACAAGGCAGTTAACCCACTGTTACCCTGAACAAGGCAGTTAACCCACTGCTCCCCTGAACAAGGAAGTTAACCCACGGTTCCCCTGAACAAGGCAGTTAACCCACTGATCCCCTGATCAACGCAGTTATCCCACTGCTCCCCTGAACAAGGCAGTTAACCCACTGCTCCCCTGATCAACGCAGTTATCCCACTGTTACCCTGAACAAGGCAGTTAACCCACTGCTCCCCTGAACAAGGAAGTTAACCCACTGTTCCCCTGAACAAGACAGTTAACCCACTGCTCCCCTGATCAACGCAGTTAACCCACTGCTCCCCTGAACAAGGCAGTTAACTCACTGCTCCTCTGAACAAGGCAGTTATCCCACTGCTCCCCTGAACAAGGCAGTTATCCCACTGCTCCCCTGAACAAGGCAGTTAACCCACTGCTCCCGTGAACAATGCAGTTAACCCACTGCTCCCCTGAACAAGGCAGTTAACCCACTGCTCCCCTGATCAACGCAGTTATCCCACTGCTCCCCTGAACAAGGCAGTTAACCCACTGTTACCCTGAACAAGGCAGTTAACCCACTGCTCCCCTGAACAAGGCAGTTATGCCACTGCTCCCCTGAACAAGGCAGTTAACCCACTGCTCCCCTGAACAATGCAGTTAACCCACTGCTCCCCTGAACAAGGCAGTTAACTCACTGCTCCCCTGAACAAGGCAGTTATCCCACTGCTCCCCTGAACAAGGCAGTTAACCCACTGCTCCCCTGAACAATGCAGTTAACCCACTGCTCCCCTGAACAAGGCAGTTAACCAACTGCTCCCCTGATCAACGCAGTTATCGCACTACTCCCCTGAACAAGGCATTTAACCCACTGCTCCCCTGAACAAGGCAGTTAACCCACTGCTCCCCTGAACAAGGCAGTTAACCCACTGCTCCCATGAACAAGGCAGTTACCCCCTGTTCCCCTGAACAAGGCAGTTATCCCACTGCTCCCCTGAACAAGGCAGTTAACCCACTGCTCCCCTGAACAATGCAGTTAACCCACTGCTCCCCTGAACAAGGCAGTTAACCCACTGCTCCCCTGATCAACGCAGTTATCCCACTGCTCCCCTGAACAAGGCAGTTAACCCACTGCTCCCCTGAACAAGGCAGTTAACCCACTGTTCCCCTGAACAAGGCAGTTAACCCACTGCTCCCCTGAACAAGGCATGTTACCCCCTGTTCCCCTGAACAAGGCAGTTATCCCACTGCTCCCCTGAACAAGGCAGTTAACCCACTGCTCCCCTGAACAATGCAGTTAACCCACTGCTCCCCTGAACAAGGCAGTTAACCCACTGCTCCCCTGATCAACGCAGTTATCCCACTGCTCCCCTGAACAAGGCAGTTAACCCACTGCTCCCCTGAACAAGGCAGTTAACCCACTGTTCCCCTGAACAAGGCAGTTAACCCACTGCTCCCCTGAACAAGGCAGTTAACCCACTGCTCCCCTGAACAAGGCAGTTAACTCACTGCTCCTCTGAACAAGGCAGTTATCCCACTGCTCCCCTGATCAACGCAGTTATCCCACTGTTACCCTGAACAAGGCAGTTATCCCACTGCTCCCCTGAACAAGGCAGTTAACCCACTGCTCCCGTGAACAATGCAGTTAACCCACTGCTCCCCTGAACAAGGCAGTTAACCCACTGCTCCCCTGATCAACGCAGTTATCCCACTTCTCCCCTGAACAAGGCAGTTAACCCACTGCTCCCCTGAACAAGGCAGTTAACCCACTGCTCCCCTGAACAAGGCAGTTAACCCACTGCTCCCCTGAACAAGGCAGTTATCCCACTGCTCCCCTGAACAAGGCAGTTATCCCACTGCTCCCCTGAACAAGGCAGTTAACCCACTGCTCCCCTGAACAAGGCAGTTAACCCACTGCTCCCCTGATCAATGCAGTTTTCCCACTGCTCCCCTGAACAAGGCAGTTAACCCACTGCTCCCCTGAACAAGGCAGTTAACCCACTGCTCCCCTGAACAAGGCAGTTAACCCACGGTTCCCCTGAACAAGGCAGTTAACCCACTGCTCCCCTGAACAAGGCAATTAACCCACTGTTACCCTGAACAAGGCAGTTAACCCACTGCTCCCCTGAACAAGGCAGTTAACCCACTGTTACCCTGAACAAGGCAGTTAACCCACTGCTCCCCTGAAAAAGGCAGTTAACCCACTGTTACCCTGAACAAGGCAGTTAACCCACTGCTCCCCTGAACAAGGAAGTTAACCCACTGTTCCCCTGAACAAGGCAGTTAACCCACTGATCCCTTGATCAACGCAGTTATCCCACTGCTCCCCCGAACAAGGCAGTTAACCCACTGCTCCCCTGATCAACGCAGTTATCCCACTGTTACCCTGAACAAGGCAGTTAACCCACTGCTCCCCTGAACAAGGAAGTTAACCCACTGTTCCCCTGAACAAGACAGTTAACCCACTGCTCCCCTGATCAACGCAGTTAACCCACTGCTCCCCTGAACAAGGCAGTTAACTCACTGCTCCTCTGAACAAGGCAGTTATCCCACTGCTCCCCTGAACAAGGCAGTTATCCCACTGCTCCCCTGAACAAGGCAGTTAACCCACTGCTCCCGTGAACAATGCAGTTAACCCACTGCTCCCCTGAACAAGGCAGTTAACCCACTGCTCCCCTGATCAACGCAGTTATCCCACTTCTCCCCTGAACAAGGCAGTTAACCCACTGCTCCCCTGAACAAGGCAGTTAACCCACTGTTCCCCTGAACAAGGCAGTTAACCCACTGCTCCCCTGAACAAGGCAGTTAACCCACTGCTCCCCTGAACAAGGCAGTTAACCCACTGCTCCCCTGAACAAGGCAGTTAACTCACTGCTCCTCTGAACAAGGCAGTTATCCCACTGCTCCCCTGAACAAGGCAGTTATCCCACTGCTCCCCCGAACAAGGCAGTTAACCCACTGCTCCCGTGAACAATGCAGTTAACCCACTGCTCCCCTGAACAAGGCAGTTAACCCACTTCTCCCCTGAACAAGGCAGTTAACCCACTGCTCCCCTGAACAAGGCAGTTAATCCACTGTTCCCCTGAACAAGGCAGTTAACCCACTGCTCCCCTGAAGAAGGCAGTTAACCCACTGTTACCCTCAACAAGGCAGTTAACCCACTGCTCCCCTGATCAACGCAGTTATCCCACTGCTCCCCTGAACAAGGCAGTTAACCCACTGCTCCCCTGAACAAGGCAGTTAACCCACTGCTCCCCTGAACAAGGGATTTAACCCACTGCTCCCCTGAACAAGGCAGTTATGCCACTGCTCCCCTGAACAAGGCAGTTAACCCACTGCTCCCCTGAACAATGCAGTTAACCCACTGCTCCCCTGAACAAGGCAGTTAACCAACTGCTCCCCTGATCAACGCAGTTATCGCACTACTCCCCTGAACAAGGCATTTAACCCACTGCTCCCCTGAACAAGGCAGTTAACCCACTGCTCCCCTGAACAAGGCAGTTAACCCACTGCTCCCATGAACAAGGCAGTTACCCCCTGTTCCCCTGAACAAGGCAGTTATCCCACTGCTCCCCTGAACAAGGCAGTTAACCCACTGCTCCCCTGAACAATGCAGTTAACCCACTGCTCCCCTGAACAAGGCAGTTAACCCACTGCTCCGCTGATCAACGCAGTTATCCCACTGCTCCCCTGAACAAGGCAGTTAACCCACTGCTCCCCTGAACAAGGCAGTTAACCCACTGCTCCCCTGAACAAGGCAGTTAACCCACTGCTCCCCTGAACAAGGCAGTTAACCCACTGCTCCCCTGAACAAGGCAGTTAACCCACTGCTCCCCTGAACAAGGCAGTTAACCCACTGCTCCCCTGAACAAGGCAGTTAACCCACTGCTCCCCTGATCAACGCAGTTATCCCACTTCTCCCCTGAACAAGGCAGTTAACCCACTGCTCCCCTGAACAAGGCAGTTAACCCACTGCTCCGCTGAACAAGGCAGTTAACCCACTGCTCCCCTGAACAAGGCAGTTATCCCACTGCTCCCCTGAACAAGGCAGTTATCCCACTGCTCCCTGAACAAGGCAGTTAACCCACTGCACCCTGAACAAGGCAGTTAACCCACTGCTCCCCTGATCAACGCAGTTATCCCACTGCTCCCCTGAACAAGGCAGTTAACCTACTGCTCCCCTGAACAAGGCAGTTAACCCACTGCTCCCCTGAACAAGGCAGTTAACCCACGGTTCCCCTGAACAAGGCAGTTAACCCACTGCTCCCCTGAACAAGGCAATTAACCCACTGTTACCCTGAACAAGGCAGCTAACCCACTGCTCCCCTGAACAAGGCAGTTAACCCAAATTTACCCTGAACAAGGCAGTTAACCCACTGCTCCCCTGAAAAAGGCAGTTAACCCACTGTTACCCTGAACAAGGCAGTTAACCCACTGCTCCCCTGAACAAGGAAGTTAACCCACTGTTCCCCTGAACAAGGCAGTTAACCCACTGCTCCCCTGATCAACGCAGTTATCCCACTGCTCCCCTGAACAAGGCAGTTAACCCACTGCTCCCCTGATCAACGCAGTTATCCCACTGTTACCCTGAACAAGGCAGTTAACCCACTGCTCCCCTGAACAAGGAAGTTAACCCACTGTTCCCCTGAACAAGACAGTTAACCCACTGCTCCCCTGATCAACGCAGTTAACCCACTGCTCCCCTGAACAAGGCAGTTAACCCACTGCTCCCCTGAACAAGGCAGTTAACCCACTGCTCCCCTGAACAAGGCAGTTAACCCACTGCTCCCCTGAACAAGGCAGTTAACCCACTGCTCCCGTGAACAATGCAGTTAACCCACTGCTCCCCTGAACAAGGCAGTTAACCCACTGCTCCCCTGAACAAGGCAGTTAACCCACTTCTCCCCTGAACAAGGCAGTTATCCCACTGCTCCCCTGAACAAGGCAGTTAACCCACTGCTCCCCTGAACAAGGCAGTTAACCCACTGCTCCCCTGATCAACGCAGTTATCCCACTGCTCCCCTGAACAAGGCAGTTAACCCACTGCTCCCCTGAACAAGGCAGTTAACCCGCTGCTCCCCTGAACAAGGCAGTTAACCCACTGCTCCCCTGAACAAGGCAGTTAACCCACTGCTCCCCTGAACAAGGCAATTAACCCACTGCCCCCCTGAACAAGGCAGTTAACCCACTGCTCCCCTGAACAAGGCAGTTAACCCACTGTTCCCCTGAACAAGGCAGTTAACCCACTGCTCCCCGAACAAGGCAGTTAACCCACTGTTACCCTGAACAAGGCAGTTAACCCACTGCTCCCCTGAACAAGGCAGTTAACCCACTGCTCCCCTGAACAAGGCAGTTAACCCACTGCTCCCCTGATCAACGCAGTTATCCCACTGCTACCCCTGAACAAGGCAGTTAACCCACTGCTCCCCTGAACAAGGCAGTTAACCCACTGTCTCCCCTGAACAAGACAGTTAACCCACTGCTCCCCTGAACAAGGCAGTTAACCCACTGCTCCCCTGAACAAGGCAGTTAACCCACTGCTCCCCTGAACAAGGCAGTTAACCCACTGCTCCCCTGAACAAGGCAGTTAACCCACTGCTCCCCTGAACAAGGCAGTTAACCCACTGCTCCCGTGAACAAGGCAGTTAACCCACTGCTCCCCTGAACAAGGCAGTTAACCCACTGCTCCCCTGAACAAGGCAGTTAACCCACTGCTCCCCTGAACAAGGCAGTTAACCCACTGCTCCCCTGAACAAGGCAGTTAACCCACTGCTCCCCTGAACAAGGCAGTTAACCCACTGCTCCCCTGAACAAGGCAGTTATCCCACTGCTCCCCTGAACAAGGCAGTTAACCCACTGCTCCCCTGAACAAGGCAGTTAACCCACTGCTCCCTGAACAAGGCAGTTAACCCACTGCTCCCCTGAACAACGCAGTTAACCCACTGCTCCCCTGAACAAGGCAGTTAACCCACTGCTCCCCTGAACAAGGCAGTTAACCCGCTGCTCCCCTGAACAAGGCAGTTAACCCACGGCTCCCCTGAACAAGGCAGTTAACCCACTGCTCCCCTGAACAAGGCAGTTAACCCACTGCCCCCTGAACAAGGCAGTTAACCCACTGCTCCCCTGAACAAGGCAGTTAACCCACTGCTCCCCTGAACAAGGCAGTTATCCCACTGCTCCCCTGAACAAGGCAGTTATCCCACTGCTCCCTTGAACAAGGCAGTTAACCCACTGCTCCCCTGAACAAGGCAGTTAACCCACTACTCCCCTGAACAAGGCAGTTAACCCACTGCTCCCCTGAACAAGGCAGTTAACCCACTGCTCCCCTGAACAACGCAGTTATCCCACTGCTCCCTTGAACAAGGCAGTTAACCCACTGCTCCCTGAACAAGGCAGTTAACCCACTGCTCCCCTGAACAAGGCAGTTAACCCACTGTTCCCCTGAACAAGGCAGTTAACCCACTGCTCCCCTGAACAAGGCAGTTAACCCACTGTTCCCCTGAACAAGGCAGTTAACCCACTGCTCCCCTGAACAAGGCAGTTAACCCACTGTTACCCTGAACAAGGCAGTTAACCCACTGCTCCCCTGAAAAAGGCAGTTAACCCACTGCTACCCTGAACAAGGCAGTTAACCCACTGCTCCCCTGAACAAGGCAGTTAACCCACTGCTCCCCGAACAAGGCAGTTAACCCACTGCTCCCCTGATCAACGCAGTTATCCCACTGCTCCCCGAACAAGGCAGTTAACCCACTGCTCCCCTGAACAACGAAGTTAACCCACTGTTCCCCTGAACAAGGCAGTTAACCCACTGCTCCCCTGAACAAGGCAGTTAACCCACTGCTCCCCTGAACAAGACAGTTAACCCACTGCTCCCTGAACAACGCAGTTAACCCACTGCTCCCCTGAACAAGGCAGTTAACCCACTGCTCCCCTGAACAAGGCAGTTAACCCACTGCTCCCCTGAACAAGGCAGTTATCCCACTGCTCCCCTGAACAAGGCAGTTAACCCACTGCTCCCGTGAACAAGGCAGTTAACCCACTGCTCCCCTGAACAAGGCAGTTAACCCACTGCTCCCCTGACAACGCAGTTATCCCACTGCTCCCCTGAACAAGGCAGTTAACCCACTGCTCCCCTGAACAAGGCAGTTAACCCACTGCTCCCCTGAACAAGGCAGTTAACCCACTGCTCCCTGAACAAGGCAGTTAACCCACTGCTCCCCTGAACAAGGCAGTTAACCCACTGCTCCCCTGAACAAGGCAGTTAACCCACTGCTCCCCTGAACAAGGCAGTTAACCCACTGCTCCCTGAACAAGGCAGTTAACCCACTGCTCCCTGAACAAGGCAGTTAACCCACTGCTCCCTGAACAAGGCAGTTAACCCACTGCTCCCCTGAACAAGGCAGTTAACCCACTGCTCCCCCGAACAAGGCAGTTAACCCACTGCTCCCCTGAACAAGGCAGTTATCCCACTGCTCCCCTGAACAAGGCAGTTAACCCACTGCTCCCCTGAACAAGGCAGTTAACCCACTGCTCCCCTGAACAAGGCAGTTAACCCACTGCTCCCCTGAACAAGGCAGTTAACCCACTGCTCCCCTGAACAAGGCAGTTAACCCACTGCTCCCCTGAACAAGGCAGTTAACCCACTGTTCCCCTGAACAAGGCAGTTAACCCACTGCTCCCCTGAACAAGGCAGTTAACCCACTGCTCCCCTGAACAAGGCAGTTAACCCACTGCTCCCCTGAACAAGGCAGTTAACCCACTGCTCCCCTGAACAAGGCAGTTAACCCACTGCTCCCCTGAACAAGGCAGTTAACCCACTGCTCCCCTGAACAAGGCAGTTAACCCACTGCTCCCTGAACAAGGCAGTTAACCCACTGCTCCCCTGAACAAGGCAGTTAACCCACTGCTCCCCTGAACAACGCAGTTATCCCACTGCTCCCTGAACAAGGCAGTTAACCCACTGCTCCCCTGAACAAGGCAGTTAACCCACTGCTCCCCTGAACAAGGCAGTTAACCCACTGTTCCCCTGAACAAGGCAGTTAACCCACTGCTCCCCTGAACAAGGCAGTTAACCCACTGCTCCCCTGAACAAGGCAGTTAACCCACTGCTCCCCTGAACAAGGCAGTTAACCCACTGTTCCCCTGAACAAGGCAGTTAACCCACTGCTCCCCTGAACAAGGCAGTTAACCCACTGCTCCCCTGAACAAGGCAGTTAACCCACTGCTCCCCTGAACAAGGCAGTTAACCCACTGCTCCCCTGAACAAGGCAGTTAACCCACTGCTCCCCTGAACAAGGCAGTTAACCCACTGCTCCCCTGAACAAGGCAGTTAACCCACTGCTTCCCTGAACAAGGCAGTTAACCCACTGCTCCCCTGAACAAGGCAGTTATCCCACTGCTCCCCTGAACAAGGCAGTTAACCCACTGCTCCCCTGAACAAGGCAGTTAACCCACTGCTCCCCTGAACAAGGCAGTTAACCCACTGCTCCCCGAACAAGGCAGTTAACCCACTGCTCCCTGAACAAGGCAGTTAACCCACTGCTCCCCTGAACAAGGCAGTTAACCCACTGCTCCCCTGAACAAGGCAGTTAACCCACTGCTCCCCTGAACAAGGCAGTTAACCCACTGCTCCCCTGAACAAGGCAGTTAACCCACTGTTCCCCTGAACAAGGCAGTTAACCCACTGCTCCCTGAACAAGGCAGTTAACCCACTGCTCCCCTGAACAAGGCAGTTAACCCACTGCTCCCCGAACAAGGCAGTTAACCCACTGCTCCCCTGAACAAGGCAGTTAACCCACTGCTCCCTTGAACAAGGCAGTTAACCCACTGTTCCCCTGAACAACGCAGTTAACCCAC
Source organism: Salmo salar (assembly GCF_905237065.1). Classification (NCBI taxonomy): domain Eukaryota; kingdom Metazoa; phylum Chordata; class Actinopteri; order Salmoniformes; family Salmonidae; genus Salmo; species Salmo salar. The sequence goes on from NC_059452.1 coordinate 51,861,623, forward strand.
TGCTCCCCTGAACAACGCAGTTAACCCACTGCTCCCTGAACAAAGGCAGTTAACCCACTGCTCCCCTGAACAAGGCAGTTAACCCACTGTTCCCCTGAACAAGGCAGTTAACCCACTGCTCCCCTGAACAAGGCAGTTAACCCACTGCTCCCTGAACAAGGCAGTTAACCCACTGCCCCCTGAACAAGGCAGTTAACCAACTGCTCCCTCGAACAAGGCAGTTAACCCACTGCTCCCTGAACAAGGCAGTAACCCACTGCTCCCCTGAACAAGGCAGTTAACCCACTGCTCCCGAACAAGGCAGTTAACCCACTGCTCCCTGAACAAGGCAAAGTTAACCCACTGCCCCCTGATCAACGCAGTTAACCCACTGCTCCCCCTGATCAAGGCAGTTATCCCACTGCTCCCCCTGAACAAGGCAGTTAACCCACTGCTCCCCTGAACAAGGCAGTTAACCCACTGCTCCCTGAACAAGGCAGTTAACCCACTGCTCCCTGAACAAGGCAGTTAACCCACTGTTCCTGAACAAGGCAGTTAACCCACTGCTCCCCTGAACAAGGCAGTTAACCCACTGCTCCCCTGAACAAGGCAGTTAACCCACTGCTCCCTGAACAAGGCAGTTAACCCACTGTTACTGAACAAGGTAGTTAACCCACTGCTCCCCTGAAAAGGCAGTTAACCCACTGCTCCCCTGAACAAGGCAGTTAACCCACTGCTCCCTGAACAAGGCAGTTAACCCACTGCTACCCCTGAACAAGGCAGTTAACCCACTGTTCCCTGAACAAGGCAGTTAACCCACTGCTCCCCTGAACAAGGCAGTTAACCCACTGCTCCCCTGATCAACGCAGTTAACCCACTGCTCCCCTGAACAAGGCAGTTAACCCACTGCTCCCCTGAACAAGGCAGTTAACCCACTGCTCCCTGAACAAGGCAGTTAACCCACTGCTCCCCTGAACAAGGCAGTTAACCCACTGCTCCCCTGAACAAGGCAGTTAACCCACTGTTCCCCGAACAAGGCAGTTAACCCACTGTTCCCTGAACAAGGCAGTTAACCCACTGCTCCCTGAACAAGGCAGTTAACCCACTGCTCCCTGAACAAGGCAGTTAACCCACTGCTCCCTGAACAAGGCAGTTAACCCACTGCTCCCCTGAACAAGGCAGTTATCCCACTGCTCCCTGAACAAGGCAGTTAACCCACTGCTCCCTGAACAAGGCAGTTAACCCACTGCTCCCCTGAACAAGGCAGTTAACCCACTGCTCCCCGAACAAGGCAGTTAACCCACTGCTCCCCTGAACAAGGCAGTTAACCCACTGCTCCCTGAACAAGGCAGTTAACCCACTGCTCCCCTGAACAAGGCAGTTAACCCACTGCTCCTCGGAACAAGGCAGTTAACCCACTGTTCCCCTGAACAAGGCAGTTAACCCACTGTTCCCCTGAACAAGGCAGTTAACCCACTGCTCCCCTGAACAAGGCAGTTAACCCACTGCTCCCCTGAACAAGGCAGTTAACCCACTGCTCCCCCTGAACAAGGCAGTTAACCCACTACTCCCTGAACAAGGCAGTTAACCCACTGCTCCCTGAACAAGGCAGTTAACCCACTGCTCCCTTGAACAAGGCAGTTAACCCACTGCTCCCCCGAACAAGGCAGTTAACCCACTGCTCCCTGAACAAGGCAGTTAACCCACTGCTCCCCTGAACAAGGCAGTTAACCCACTGCTCCCTGAACAAGGCAGTTAACCCACTGCTCCCCTGAACAAGGCAGTTAACCCACTGCTCCCTGAACAAGGCAGTTAACCCACTGCTCCCCTGAACAAGGCAGTTAACCCACTGCTCCCCTGAACAAGGCAGTTAACCCACTGCTCCCCTGAACAAGGCAGTTAACCCACTGCTCCCTGAACAAGGCAGTTATCCCACTGTTCCCTGAACAAGGCAGTTAACCCACTGCTCCCCTGAACAAGGCAGTTAACCCACTGTTCCCCTGAACAAGGCAGTTAACCCACTGACCTCCCCTGAACAAGGCAGTTAACCACTGCTCCCCTGAACAACGCAGTTATCCCACTGCTCCCCTGAACAAGGCAGTTAACCCACTGCCCTGAACAAGGCAGTTAACCCACTGTTCCCTGAACAAGGCAGTTAACCCACTGTTACCTGAACAAGGCAGTTAACCCACTGCTCCCCTGAACAAGGCAGTTATTCACTGTTCCCCTGAACAAGGCAGTTAACCCCCTGCTCCCCTGAACAAGGCAGTTAACCCACTGCTCCCCTGAACAAGGCAGTTAACCCACTGCTCCCTGATCAACGCAGTTAACCCACTGCTCCCCTGAACAAGGCAGTTAACCCACTGCTCCCTGAACAAGGCAGTTAACCCACTGCTCCCCTGAACAAGGCAGTTATCCCACTGCTCCCCTGAACAAGGCAGTTAACCCACTGCTCCCCTGAACAAGGCAGTTAACCCACTGCTCCCCTGAACAAGGCAGTTAACCCACTGCCCCCTGAACAAGGCAGTTAACCCACTGCTCCCTTGAACAAGGCAGTTAACCCACTGCTCCCTGAACAAGGCAGTTAACCCACTGTTCCCCTGAACAAGGCAGTTAACCCACTGATCCCCGATCAACGCAGTTAACCCACTGCTCCCCCTGAACAAGGCAGTTAACCCACTGCTCCCCTGAACAAGGCAGTTAACCCACTGTTCCCCTGAACAAGGCAGTTAACCCACTGCTCCCTGAACAAGGCAGTTAACCCACTGTTTCCCTGAACAAGGCAGTTAACCCACTGCTCCCCTGATCAAGGTAGTTAACCCACTGCTCCCCTGAACAAGGCAGTTAACCCACTGCTCCCCCTGAACAAGGCAGTTAACCCACTGCTCCCCTGAACAAGGCAGTTAACCCATGCTCCCCTGAACAAGGCAGTTAACCCACTGCTCCCCTGAACAAGGCAGTTATCCCCTGCTCCCCTGAACAAGGCAGTTATCCCACTGCTCCCTGAACAAGGCAGTTAACCCACTGCTCCCCGTGAACAATGCAGTTAACCCACTGCTCCCCTGAACAAGGCAGTTAACCCACTGCTCCCTAACAAGGCAGTTACCCCACTGTTCCCCTGAACAAGGCAGTTATCCCACTGCTCCCGATATTGAACAAGGCAGTTAACCCACTGCTCCCCGGAACAAGGCAGTTAACCCACT